>NC_056727.1:821890771-822070771 GCF_019279795.1 Protopterus annectens
TTAGATGCATATATTGAATTATCTATTGTAAATGCATTAACTGCATGTATCTTAACCTTACAAATACTTTTTCTGTTATTTAGTCATTAAGTTGAATCTGACTCTTTCTGTCCTGATGGACTTTAGCACAGAAGGCCAATCTGTCAAACACTGCTTCTTGAGGTAATTGCAACTTCACATTCATTAATTCAATAATGCTGTCCAACCACCTTTGCCTCTGACACCCCTATCATTTTCTTTCAATCTTTATCAGCACTGTTACCTTTTTCAGATAATTCTGTCTTTGCATTCTGTGACCAATGTATTTGAGTTTTAGTTTTCCTTCAGGCCTTCCAGTAAACAGTCTAGAGTACATCATTTTAATTTTTGATGTTGAACAAAAAAAAAGAGTGTTTGCATTTTCTACTTTCATCTTCATCAACAGGTTCTTCAGCTCTACCTAACTTTCAGCCATTAGAGTGGTATCATCTGCATATCTGAGATTCATACTATTTCTCCTGGCAATTTAGATTTTGGTATCTGATTTATGTAACCCAGGAGTTTGCATTATATATTCAATGTATTAACTGGGCAGGTTTTAACTCTTGCAAATACTCTCCTTTTATTGCAAAATGTATCTTCTCACCAATGTTTTTAAATGCAAACATTACATGTTACTCAGTTTATTATGTAATATCAAGTGTGCTGTTGTTACATCATCAAACTTAACTAATCAATTAAAGTCTTGTTTTTGGATGTCTGCCTTTGTGCTCAGGTCAAGGTTGTAGAAAGTCCTCAGACCATATTATCTGCTTGGTCAACCAATAAAATAAATAAAAACATTGCCCTTATCCTAATACACTTAGACAATATTTTACTGATTTGAACATTATCACTCAGAGTGCACCATGTACAGAATACAGCCTTAAATAAACTTTTACACAGTACAACATCCCAGTAATGAAGTAATTAAAAAATTTAAAACTACACAAGTTTCAGCTACTATGCCATAAATCTCTGACAATAAACACACACAGGGCACAAGTGGTTTGAATTCATTACCTGCTGACATTATTAACTATTAAAATAATTTTCAAAATTATAATGGGATTCAGTAACACCTACACTGAGTATACACTAAGTGTACACTGTTCTGAGTGAACAGACAACACAGACATAACTCACACCTTCTTTCTCCTAATTTTAGTTTTCCTGCTGATATTCTTGCAGTTTTAAATATTGACAGGGATTCATAAAGGATACAACAAAGTGTAGACTACATGTACACTTAGTGTAATCTTTCTGAGTGACTAGAAAGCAAAAAAATGTGATAAGAATGTTCTTGACTACATATCGTGTACACATAGTGTACACTTAGTGTAGGCTTTATTGAATCTGGCCCATTCATTATGAACATTTGACCCCATCAGCATTAACAATAATGACTACCTCCAGAATACACTTTATGTAATGAAAACTCCTTCTGTTTAATCTTTTAAGTATGTTCTTAATTTTATTTCCTGTATGCCACATGCTGTATAACCTCTACATTGGTGCCATATGACATTTCACATCATGCAACACTGGTAAAATAACTGTATTCCTCAGATCCATCAAGTATGACTCAATGAAATCTAATGCATACTGCTGTCATGTACTGTGTACTTATGCTTCAGAGAACATGTAGCTTATGCTTTTTCCTCATGTCTTATATTAAACATCACTGTTACATCTTTTACCAAATTATTTCACTTTGATTGCAAGAAAACATTAATATACACTTTGCTGCGTAAATGCTTAATCATAATAAATTAGTACCACTTCTATATCAAAGGTACATTTGAAATAAAAGACCTGTGTGTGTGTGTGTGTGTGTGTGTGTGTGTGTGTGTGTGTGTGTGTGTGTGTGTGTGTGTGTGTGTGTGTGTGTGTGTGTGTGTGTATGTGTGTGTATGTGTGAGCTTGTGTGTGTGAAAGTGTGTGCATAATATATGCCTGAAAATGTAGATAAAACTCCCTAAATCCACAAGTATAAATAACACTAATTCACAGAAAATGCAAAAATTCAGTAACCAGAATAAACCCTGCAAAGAAATCAATGCAACAAACAGCACAACAAGTATAAAAAAATGGCAAACACATTAATGATTA
The DNA here is from genome assembly GCF_019279795.1 of Protopterus annectens. NCBI lineage: Eukaryota > Metazoa > Chordata > Ceratodontiformes > Protopteridae > Protopterus > Protopterus annectens. Next base: position 821,892,902 of record NC_056727.1, read on the forward strand.
ACAGAGTGGTGCCATAGAAATCCTTTACGTTCTTAAAATTTTCTTTACTAAGTACTCAAGAATTAACATACATTATAACACCAGCATTTCAGATGTACGAACAATGACTCTGACTTACACTTGGTAAGATATGTTTATATTATAATAGGAGTGTTTATTATTGTAATGATATTGGGCAAAATTCTAAAACCCACCTGATTAAAAAAAAATATATACATTGACGTCCCACTCACTAGGCTGAATAGGAAGGTTACTGTTAGCTGCCTGTCGGGTGCCAGGATCCGCCACATAACACAATCACTCAGGTCACTCCAGAACAAGTACAAATACAACTCTGTCATTGTCCATGTTGGTGTGAATGACCTGAGCTATACCTCCCTGGACTACATGAAAAGAGACATGGAAGAGCTTTCTGATCTTGTAGCCCAGGCTGGAATGACCCTGACCCTGAGTAGCATCCTGCCCTCACCAAGAATAATATCACAGTATAAAGAAAAAATTATCAATTTCAACAATTGGCTAAGTTTCTGGTGTCATTCAAAGGAGATCCAGTGTCTGTCCACCTGGGATGACATGCTCGACAAGCCATGCTGCTTCACTAGAGACAGTTTGCACCTGTCACCCTTAGGCTTTCGAATACTGGCCAAGGCTCTTGCCAACCCCATAGTGCCTTTTTTAGGCATGGCTCAAAAAACAAAGCTACCACCATAAATAGCACAAGTAACAAAAAACTGAGGGTAATGCTACTCAACGCCAGAAGTCTAAACCTCAAAATGCACACACTCAAGGCACTCCTCAGTATGGAGAAAATCGATATATGGGCAGTAACAGAAACCTGGTTTAAGGCTCCAGAGAGCACCCCAGCACTATCAGGCTACAACTCATACCATGCATTTTGGCCACAGAACCCGGACCAAAATACAAAAGGTGGGGGCGTATCCATATTCATCAAGGATACCCACACCTCCAGGTCAGTGGCACAGCACGATGCTTCAGAGATCATCCACGTGCAACTAACAACGGGCAAAACTGCAATTCAAATTGTAGCTTGCTACGGATCACCCACCATGTCCCAGGACCCCCATTTTGCATTTCTTGAAACACTGGGAAATATAAAGGTCCTACCATGCACCCTAACATTGGGTGATTTCAATTACCCAAACATTAATTGGGAGAACTACTCAAGTACTAACTCCCTTGCCCAACATTTCCTAGAATTTATAAAGTCAAACACCATGGATCAACTGGTCAACACTCCCACCAGAGGTGGCAACATATTGGACCTGGTCATCACCAACATGGGCGACCGGTGCTCCACACCGGAGATCAACCCCTTGCTGGTTAGATCTGACCATAAACAAATCACTTTGGATATCCACATTCCGCCCCCACCCAGAGACAAGGAAACCACAGTGAAAAACTTTTCAAAAGCCCACATGCCAAAGGATAACATTGTCCAAGCTGCAAAATCCTTTACTAATGCATTCTACGGGCACCTTCAAGAATTCATGGATCGTGCTATCCCAAGCAAAACCAAGACTTACTCCTCCAAGAAAAGGAAACCAGTCTGGTGGACTCCTGCCATAAACAAGCTATACAATAGAAGGAGGAAACTAGTACAGAAAAGAGTAAAATCCCAAGAAGGGAAGACATCCCTGATCAGTATCAGCAAGAAATTATGATCCCTCATAAAATCATCCAAGGCGATTTTCAAAAGAAAAATTGCCAAGGACTCCAAAGACAACCACAAGGCAGTCTTTAGCTATGTCAAGAATCTAAGTGGCAATGCTCAGATCTGCTCGGAGTTAGTGGAGAATGGTACAAAATACACTGAATCGACCAATATTGCCAACATCCTGGCACACAGGTTCAGCGCAAACTTCACCCCCTCTCACCCCCAAAAGGGCCCATAACCATACCAGAGGAATGTAGAGCTCCTGAAATCACAGACACTCAGGTTAAAACAGCCCTCTCCAAAGCTAAAAACACAGCATCAATGGTGTCCCAGGCTGCGTCCTACATGAGCTCAAAGACGAACTAACCCCTCACCTAAACACACTATTCAAACTCAGCCTCTCCACAGGTTACGTACCCATAGAGTGGCGCACAGCAATGGTTATTCCGAGCCACAACAGTCCCCAGGAACTATTTCCCTATAAGCCTGACTAGCTTGGTCTGCAAGGCTATGGAGGGCATCATCATAGAACTCATTAAAAGAGACACTGGGAACCTCCAAACACTGGACCCTACCCAGTTCGGCTTTGTTAATTGAAGATTATGCCTCCTAAACCTGGTGGACTTCTTTGAGACAATAACCAAGGCTATAGACGAGGGAAAGGTGGTACACACAGCCTATCTAGACCTCTCAAAGGCATTTGACACCATTTCCCATTCTGGTATTATAGACAAGCTCACCAGCCTGAACATAAACCCCTATGTCACAAGATGGGCTGCCAACTGGCTCATGGACAGAACCCACATGGTAAGAGTTGTGGGATCTAGATCTGACTCTAAACCGATTACAAGTGGCATTCCCCAGGGCTCAGTCCTAGGACCCCTCCTGTTCGGCATATACTTCTCAGAGGTACAGGCAAGCACAGGAGGACTATGGCTGACCAAATTCGCAGATGACTGCAAACTAGGGGCTATAATTGACTCTCCAGCTGACACAGCCATCCTCCAAAAGGGTCTCACTGAGACAGATACCTGGTGTCAAAATCATGGCCTCAAGCTAAATGCCAAAAAATGCATAGTCATCCCCTTTGGAAAAAACAAAGTACCCACAAGCTACCACATAGGTGGTAGTCCCCTAAATATGGAAGACATAATAAGGGATTTGGGGACCCAAGTAGACAGTAAACTCTCCTTTGATAATCACATTGCCAAAGTGGTTAGAAAATCCTTCTACATGGCCCACCTTATCACAAAAGGGTTCGCATCCAGATCAAAAGAGGTATTTGTGCCCCTCTACTTATCGCTTATCAGACCCATCATAGAGTACAACACCCCATTTGGGATGAATCTTACAAGACACCTGCAACAGCTGGAAAGACCACAGAAGTACCTCACCAAGAGGATCACTGGCCTAAAACAGATGCCCTATGCAGCTCGACTGAAGAAACTCCAGCTGTACTCGGTCGCATACTGCCTACTCAGAGATGATCTCTGCCTGACATACAAGGCCATGTCCAACCCAGAACTGATGGACATGCTCCACCTAAAGAAAAGCTTATCCTCTCAAGCCACGCACTCTAGGGATCTAAACCTCACCACAACAATAAATAGGACATGCTGGAGGGATAGATTCCTGTCACAGAGACTTCCCATGCTTTGGAACAAGATTCTAATCTACATTAGGCAGAGCTCCTTGCTAACACTCTTCAAGAGAAACCTTGACGAGTGGATGGGAAACAGAAAGTTTACCCCGGGGATCAGTTCAGTGGTTCTGCTGGACAGAGGCACAGGGAACTAATCTAAGGGGGCGGCAAAAGCCAACCCATTCTGGCTAGGCTTATAAATGCCTTCAGGCAGATAGCCTAGTACCTACCTATGAACCTTTGAACCTATGTATTACAAGCTCACTTGCCCTCCTCTTATAGCACACTGGAATTAAGTAGATGAATGCTTTCGACCATGGGTATTCTGAGGAGTTTCAAAGAGTCTCCCACAACAGCATTAGGATATGAAACTTTATACTGAAAAGTGAACTATATTTTTTTGGAAGTGATATTTGCTGGCTTCCATAGCCACATGAAAGACTGGGTGACAAAGAGTAGAAACTAGGCTTTGATTAAATTATAAAAAACATGAAGTGAAATGATTTGCCACTGCTTATGACTATCAAAAAAAATGCGATGAATCAGAATGTGGTTCATAGGTTCATAGGTTCATACTAGGCTATCTGCCCTAGGGCATTTATAAGCCTAGCCAGAGTGTGTATGGCTTTCGCCACCCATATTAAATTAATTTTGCTATGCCCTTTTTCAAGGTTAGCATACTGTGCCTCTGTCTAACAGTGACACAGAAGTGATACCCGGGGTAAACCTACGATCTCCCATCCACTCGTCAAGATTCCTCTTGAAGAGAGTCAATGAGGGACTCTGCCTAACCTTGACTGGGATTTTATTCCAGAGTGAAGGGAGCCTCTGGGTTATGAATCTGTCCCTCCAGCATGTCCTATTTATTTCAGTGCTGAGGTTCAAGTCCCTCGAGCGCGTAGCTTGATGGGATTTGGATTTTCTGAGGTGCAGCATGTCCATTAATTCCGGGTTGGACATGGCTTTATACGTCAGGCACAGATCGCCTCTAAGCAGGCGGTATGCCACTGAGTAGAGCTGGAGTTTCTTTAACCGGGCAGCATACGGCATCTGTTTGAGCCCCTTGATCCTCTTGGTGAGGTACTTTTGGGGTCTTTCCAGTTGCTGCAGGTGTCTGGTAAGGTACATCCCAAAAAGGGCATTGTACTCAATTATGGGCCTGATGAGGGATGAGTGAAGAGGCACGATGACCTCCCCTGATCTAGATGTGAATCCCTTCGTGATTAGGTGGGCTATATAAAATGTTTTTCTAACCACTTTGGCCACATGGTTGTCAAATGAGAGATTGCTATCAACTTGGGTCCCCAGGTCCCTAATTACTTCTTCTGTACTTAATGGATTACCACCTATGTGGTAATTTGTGGGCACTTTGTTTTTGCCAAAGGGGATGACTATCACTTTTTTGCGTTTAGCTTAAGGCCATGGCTCTGGCACCAGTTGTCTGTTTCTATGAGGCCCTTTTGAAGGATGCTTGTGTCAGCTGGAGAGTCTATTATGGTGCCCAGTTTGCAGTCATCTGCGAACTTGGTCAGCCACAGTCCTTCCATGTTGGCCTGTACCTACGAGAAATATATACCGAACAGGAGAGGTCCCAGGAATGAGCCTTGTGGGACGCCACTTGTAACTGGTTTGGAGTCTGACATGGCTCCAGCTATTCTAACCATGTGGGTTCTGTCCTTGAGCCAGTTTGCAACCCATCTAGTGACATAGGGGTTTATATTTAAACTGGTGAGCTTATCTATAATGCCCAAGTGGGGTATTGTATCAAAGGCTTTTGCGAGGTCCAGGTAGGCTGTGTGGACCACCTTCCCCTTGTCAGTGGCCTTGGTGACTGTTTCAAAGAAATCAACCAGGTTCAAGAGGCAGGATCTGCCCTTAACAAAGCCAAACTGGGTAGGATCCAGTGTCTGCAGGTCCCCAATATCTTTATTTATAAGGTCCATGATGATCCTTTCCATAGCTTTGCAGACCAAGCTAGTGAGACTTATGGGGCGATAGTTTCCAGGATCTGTTGAGGCACCACCTTTGTGGAGAGGGACCACTGTTGCTGTACACCACTCTTTGGGTACATATCCTGTAGTAAGGCTGAGATTGAACAGTAGTTTTAGGTTTGGGTTTAGCTCTTCTTGGAGTTCATGTAGGACGCAGCCCGGGACACCGTCTGGTCCCATTGATGCTGTGTTTCTTGCTTTGGAGAGGGCAGGTCTTACCTGAGCATCTGAGATGTCAGGGGGGCAGCACTCTGCTGGGATATATATTAGCCCTTTTGGTGGGGGGGGAGAAGTTTGCGCTGAATCTGTCAGCTAGGATGTTGGCAATGTCTGTGGGTTCGGTGTATTTTTTGTCATTTTGGACTAATTCTGAGCATATCTGGGAATTCCCACCCAGGTTCCTAACATAACTAAAGAAAGCCTTGTGATTATCCTTAGTGTCCTGTGCAATTTTTCTCTCGAAGCTGGCCTTAGACGATTTTATGAGTGCCCGTAGTTTTTTTCTAATACTGATCAGAGATGCCTTCCCTTTTGGGATTTTGCTCTATCATGTAGTAGCTTCCTCCTTCTATTGTATAGTTTGTTTATGGCTGGGGTCCACCAGACAGGACATCTGCCTTTGGAGGATTGGGTCTTGGTTTTATTTGGGATTGCATGATCCATGCATTCCTGAAGGTGTTCATAGAATGTGTTTATAAAGGATTTTGCGGTCTGGGCAGATATCCACAGGCCGGGGCTTTGAAGGATTCCACCTTGGTTTTGAGGAGTGTGAAATTTGCTTTAGAGAAGTTTTTCACTGTGGTTTTCTGGGCATGGGGTGGGGTCGGGATGTGAATATCCAGTGAGATTATTTTATGGTCTGATCTTACCAGTGAGGGATACACTTCTGGTCTGGAGCATAGAGTCCCCATGTTGGTGATGATCAGGTCCAGTATGTTTTCCCCTCTTGTGGGAGTGGCAACAAGTTGTTCCATAGCATTTGAGTTTATAAATTCTAGGAACCTTTGGGCTAGGGTGTTGGAGCTAGAGTAATGCTCCCAGTCTATGGTTGGGTAGCTGAACTCTTAACCTAAATGCAAACTAATATAGTGCAATTGCATGTAATCTGGATGGCATCCCTTACTTTGATGGCTAGTGTATTTTAAATACAGGAAATGCAGGCTAATTTATTTATATATATATATATATATATATATACACATATATATATACACATATATATATATGTATATATATTAAAGATCTACAGATATAGTGTTTGCATATTTGTAAAATATTTTAAAATGCTTAAGAAATGAAATATCTTAAATATCTGATAAATGCATAAAATTATTTTTCATCTCACTTTATATACCATTCCTATAAACTATAACTTTATTATAAAATATCAAAACAGCGTCAGTAACACCAATTACAACATGAAGTTCACTAATCCATTCACAAATGCGTTAGGGCACTTGAGAGATTGCTGCTGTCCAATAACTGCAGAGCAAGGAGTAGAATAACAGCAGTGCTCTGCTTTGGTGTAGTCAGGAGAAAATTAGGGCCTGTTCAGGTTCCGCTTTTCGTTATTGTTCACTATGAGATTCTTCTGTTTTTCCTCTGTTTCTACACTCACTTCCCTTGGCGTATTTGTATATTTTAGAAAAGACTCACTTTATCTGCCACTCCACACACTGAATTCTGTTCTTATTTTAACAAGTGGAAACTTTCATCGAGAATCAACACCAACATTATTTAGCTATTTTGCCCACAGTCAAAGCTTAGCAACTCTTGCGTTGACTAGATCTACATGCTGCACTTCCCTTGTTACTGGTGTTATGTATTTTTGACAGCATATCAGGCTGCACCTTCCACTGTAACATCCATAGTTCTTTAAAATGGACAACGTATTGGCCAAATATCAGATCTAGTGTTAAGTTAGGAACTAAAGCTGCATGAGATAACACTTTTCCTAAGACAAGTTGTCTTATAGGGTACTCCCTCTCATGTCCACGTACACGTATATGAATATCTTCAATGTCTGCTTACCAGGTATTTTACACCTCCAAAAAGTTCTATTAAAATCATTGAAATCTCAGATTTTTGATGCTTACAAGACTGAACACAAATGCTCAATCTTGTAAGCTCAAAAAATAAACCAAAAAATGCACAAACATGTAGGGGACTGTGCCCCCACACCCCCTGCTACTTGTGTATTCCAACTCCAAGATCATACCATAATGGAGAAAAGATCAATACCCCAATCTCCACTGTGTCTTCATCACACAAGTTAAACTTTCAGCAAAAAGAAACACTGTTCCATTTCTTTTTGATAGTTTGAGCATACAAGATTTGAGCATTTGAACACTATCTTGTGTCAAGCCTTTGAGAACTCGAGCTTTTAAGAGGGAACCACTTGTAAATATATTGTCCTTTAGTCAATTTAACCATGCTCCAAGTCCAGCAATCATTGCATTTCTTTTCCCTAAATCATAATATTGTATTTCATTAAGTTTTTCTTGTTTGAAGGCAAAGCAACATACTTAGGTGAAAGACTTATTATTAGTCCTTGCTGTAAGCATATTTAAACAAATGATGTTATGTAGTCCTATCTCGCCTTAATTCCTGCTGGATGGGTTCGGAGATGATATTCGGCTCTGACTCAGCCGATACTAAAGCTCGAGAGCTTTTACTGGCTCGAAGCTAGCCCCTATCCCATGGTGCCTCACGGCAATCCCCAGATCTCCTTTGCTGTGAAAGCTTCAAGGTTGTGTCTTACTGGCTCATTAGCTAAGTAAAACTTTATTTGCTAAATTTAGTCTTTTTTTCCTCACTTTTCTATCCTTTATATTCTATATATATATATATATATATATATATATATATATATATATATATATTGTCTCTTGTGTGACTGTTTTTTGAGAGTTTATGACCCCTATTCCTCCCCAAAGGACTGTACAGCCCATTTAAGTTAGAGGGCCGTAGTGCCTGTTTAAGTTAGAGAGCCTTTCCTCCCTGTGTGTGAGTGTTTATAAAAAAAAAAAAAGTTATATTCTTCTTTCTTCTTCTTTGCCTGTAGTTAGTATTTCATGTTGAATTGCTTGTTGTTTATCTAGCTACTCTATTCCTTGTAGTTGGAATGTCTAAAGATAAGGATAGGGAGCATAAGGACCATCGCCTTTTGGGGTTTAAGAAGTGTGATAGATGTGCACAGAAAATGTCTCTCACAGACAGTCACACCAGTTGCATGTATTGCCTTGGTGAAGCCCATTTGTAGGAGCCCTGCACTTTTTGCCATGCGTTTAGCACCAGAGTTTTAAATGGGAGAAAGAGAAAACTTATTGTTAGGGGTCTCATGATCAGTTCCTTCCAGGAACAGCTGGAACTTGGTCAGGCAGCTCCAAAATCTTCTAAGAGAAAACCTTCAGCCCCAGCTTCAGAGCCGACTAAAAAGACTAAAGCGTCTGAGCCAAGAAGTTCCGGCTCCAATTCAGCTTCGTCCATTTCGGTGCCGTCGGTCTCTTCAGCACCGAGGCAACCTTTGGTACCGAAAATTTTACTGGAAATTGAGGTTGTGTCTCCCACCTTGAGATCACCTATTTTGGAGATGAGTAGATCTTCTTCTGTCTCCACCAGATCATCCAGGACTCTATCAGATGAGGACATTGAGCGGGTGGTTAAGAGGTTGCTTTCAGATCCAGCTTCGGCAAGAAAATTGTCCCCTCCGAACCCAAAGGTTTCGGAGCCGACACCTTTACTGACCACTGTTCCTCCTCTGACTGCTTTGCTCTCGGAGCCTATTACTTCAGGTTCTTCTGTCTTGGACCCGTCGGCTCTGAGGATTCAACCTGCTTCCTCGGAGCCAATTACTCTATCCTCGATGGCTCAGTCTGGAGCCGAGGGATCTGGGAGCTGATGCTCTCGAGTCGACTCAGAGGGAGACAGTCACTCGGGTTTCTCCTGGGAACTGACCCTCCCTCTCGGAGCCTCAGCTTGGCTCCCACTTCTGCTTTGGCGCTGTCCCCCCTTGCTAGGAGTCGACCATCCGTCCCCTTGGAGTGAGGGGGGAAGGCTTTCAAAGCTATAGAGAAGGTTTTATCCTCTGCTAAAGCCATACCTTTGGAACCTGTGTCCCATCAGCAGCAGGCAGCAACCTCTTACCCTCTGCCACCCCCACAGCATAGGGAGCCAGAGGCCCAAGTAGCCCCCATTGGAGGTGCCCCCTCTTCCGAGACCTCCCCAGATTATTCCACTGGAGAGCTCCCTCTGAAGAGGGAGGAACAGATAAGAGGAAGCATGTTGTCTCACCTGAGTCTGTCATGTCAGACACTGATTTAGAGGAATCAGAAGGGTCCCCTAGATCCCCTCTGAGGATGTCTCTTTTTCTGACATCCTAGAAATCCTTAGACAGAGGGGTGACTGGAAGACCTCTAACCCTACTGAGGATGAATCAGTGTATCTTGAGGCCTTTGGTTCCCGACCTTCCACCTCCTGGGTGACACCGCCTTATGACCAACTCTTGGGGGTCATATCATGGAAAGCCTGGACCTCCCCAGACTCAGTGGAGCCCGTCCCGAGGAGGCTAAATAAGTTCATAACAGCACCTGAGGACAAGACTTTTCTTAGTAAAGGAGTTCCCATTTATGCTATGGTGGTAGCAGCAGCCAACAAGAAGGAGTTATCCGAGGCATCTTCTAATATCCATCCTCCTAACAAGGAGTCCAGGATGATGGATAGGTATGGGAAGCGTACTTTTTCTTCAGCAGCATTTACACTAAGATCGCTGAATTACCTTACTCATTTTACTCGTCTTCAGAGGGATCTCCTGAAAGAGTTAGGAGACACCCTCAAGGGTTCAGTAGCTCCGGGTTCCATGGATAAGGTTTCTGCACAGCTCTCCACCCTTACATCCATAGCTAACTCCTCCATGAGGCTGATATTGTATGCCGCAGATGCAGTGATTAGAGCAGCCACAGCAGGAATATCCCTCAGGAGACATTCTTTGCTGCGTCTTTGTAATTTCACAGAGTCCTTCAAGTCTTCCTTCACTAATGTCCCCTTTGATGGTTCATCTCTTTTTGGACCCCAAGTGAAAGAGACGGTGACTAGAAAGGGAAAACCTTTTTTGCCATCTGAGTCCGTTTCTCCCTCCCATCTAGACCCTATCCCAAGGGTAATACAGAAGGGAAAATGTGGTTTCGTAAATCCCAAAAAGTTTTCCTGAGGCACAAGGTCAACCCACCCCTAGAGGCAGAGGGGGAGGATATAATGCAAGAAGCCACCCTCGGGGCAGAGGAGGTCCGCAGTATCAGGGAGACAGAGAAATTTTCTCTGCTCATCCCTCCCATCATCCCTGAGGGGTTGCCCGACTGTCTGTCTCTGGAGGCAGTTGGGGGTCATCTATCGCTGTACCCAAGTGCCTGGCTAACCATCTCACAAGATTATTGGGTACACACCATAATATCGAGAGGTTACTTGATCCCCTTTGTTTCTGAACCCCCAACAAACCGGTCTCTACCAGACGTACCACCCATCCAACTAGACAGTGCAACATCAGAGGTCATCGCGTTGCTGCAAAAAGAGTCATCCAAGAAGTCCCCGCAGAGCAAGTATGATCCAGAACTTACTCTCTATTCTTTTTAGTTCTGAAAAAGACAGGGGACTGAGGATCAAACCTAGATCTCAGCAGGCTCAACAAGTATATGAAGAAATCGATGTTCCGAATGGTCACTCTGCAGTCGATATTTCCCTTTATCGGGAAAGACAATTGGATGTGCTCAATCGATCTCCTGGATGCGTACTATCACATCAAAATGGACACCCGCTCCAGAAGAGTCATTTTCAGTTCAGAACACTGCCCTTTGCTCTCACTACAGCCCCCAGAGTGTTCACCAAATGCAGGGCAGTGGTTATGGCTCACCTGAGGTGTCAAGGATTCCAGGTGTTTCCATACCTAGACGACTGGCTCCTCACTGCTACCACCAAGCATCAACTCATCAGAACCAGGGATGAGACTCTATCCTTGTGCACCAGTCTAGGCATCACTGTCAACCTAAAAAAGTCAGCCTTATCTCCTTCGCAGCACATTGTATACTTAGGCTCAGAAATAGACACAAGCACCATGTCAACAAGACTAACACCAGAAAGAGTAGAGTCTTTATGCAATCAAGTCAGATCCTTGGTAAACAAACAAAAAGTTCAAACCAGAGTAGTCCTTCAGGTCCTAGGGACTATGGCTTCCTCCATCCTATTAGTTCCTCTTGCTCATCTACACTTGAGGATACTTCAGTGGCTGTTATTTGCCCAATGGTTGATGCAAGACCTTCCATTGTCTCATCAGATTTTTATAACAAACACCTGCAAAAAGGATCTGACATGGTGGCTGCACACAGAAGAACTTCTCCTAGGTTGTCCACTTGTTCCTCCCCAAGAGAAAGCAGTTTTGACCACAGACGCTTCCCAGATAGGATGGGGGGGCATTATCTGGGAATGACAGTCCAAGGTACTTGGCAGAACCATAACAATCACTTGCACATCAATGTTCTGGAGATGAGAGCGGTGCTGTATGCGTTGCAAGCACTTCACAGCTCCCTTCCCACCGGGACAATTGCGATACAGTCAGACAACATGTCTGTCGTGTGGTACATAAACAAGCAAGGGGGACCAAATCTTACCCGCTTTGCAGAAGAGTTTGGAAATGGGCGATGGATACTCAACGCTTCCTGACAGCATAGCACATCCCGGAGAAATCCAACATAATAGCAGAAAAACTCAGCTGAGCAATTCTGATGCCTCACGAGTGGTCCCTGAATCCAAAAGTTGCAAAAGAGATCTTTCACAGATGGGGCCAGCCTTGCTGCAATCTATTCGCCACTCACCTGAACACCAAATGCAGCAGCTACTTTGCCCTCATTCACCATCCGGGGATGTCACCCAGGGATGCTCTAGTCCATGATTGGCCCCCGGGACTTCTTTATGCCTTCCCACCTTTTCCTCTCATCCCAAAGGTAATACAGAAAGCAAGACAGTTGAAGAGTTCCTTGATCCTCATTGCTCCTTACTGGCCTCGACAAGTTTGGTTTCCCTTCCTGTGGCCCAAACTTTTGGAGGAACCATGGATTCTGGACCCATCTCCAGATCTCCTGATTCATCATTCGGGACAGTTCCACCCCACCATCCACACCCTCTAATTGACAACATGGCTGCTCCAGTTCCACAAATAGCCAGGTGTATTCCCCTATCCCCTTCTGTCAAACACTTTCTAATTTCATCTCATAAATCTTCCACTCAGAAACTATACTCCAGCAAATGGAAAAGGCTATGAACCAGGGCTTAGATCCATATATGGCTCCTATAGAATCTATCCTATCCTTCCTAGTGTAAATTTTTCATGAAGGAGCGGCAGCTGCTACAGTTAGAGTTCAGTTAGCTACCATTTACAATTTCCATTTTGGCTTCATGGGAAATCCAATCATGCAACACTCCTTGTGTAAAACCTTCTTAAAAGGAGTTCTTCTTCTCAGGTCTCCAATCAAAAAGCCATTAGAACCCTGGGGCTTAAAATTAGTCCTCTCATCTTTGATGTCTGCACCCTTTGAGCCATCCTCTTCCTCAGACCTAAAATTGTTGTAGTGGAAAACACTATTCTTAGTAGCCATAACATCTGCTAGGAGAGTCTTAGAACTGCAAGGTCTTACTATTCAACCTCCTTACATTATTTTTCCCAAGGATAGAGTCTCACTCAGGACAAACCCTTCCTTTCTTCCCAAGGTATGCTCAGAGCACAATCTGAATACTGCTATTGAACTACCTGTTTTTTTCCCAAACCATTCTAATAAATCTGAGTATAGACTACACCAGTTAGACGTTCACAGAATTCTCAGATTTTATTTACACAGGACTAAAGAATTTAGAAAATCAGATCAATTATTTGTTTCCTTTTCTGACAAGAAGAAGGGCCTGCCTGTTTCTAAGGTTACTCTTTCAAAATGGCTTTCAGATTGCATTTCCTTTGCTTATCAATCAGCTGGCAAACAATTACCCATCAAAGCCAAAGGTCATTCTACTAGAGCTGTATCTACTTCATGTGCCTTTAGATCTAGGCTCCCAAATGATACTATTTGTGCAGAAGCTACTTGGACAAGACCACATACTTTTGTCACTCATCACAAATTCGATTTGGCCTCCCAGGACAGGTCTTCCTTTGGGTCCACTGTGCTGAAGAGTCTCTTCGCTTGAGCCACCCAGGATATAGGTGCTAGGGACGCTGTCCCATCCAACAAGAATTACGGTGAGATAGGACTACATAACATAAAGAAGTTATGTACTTACCATAGCATTCCATGTTTGTAGTCCATCTCGCCTACATTCTTGCATCCCTCCCTCCAACCCCCTTCCTGTTTTCTGTGGGATCTGGTGAACTGCACTGGTGCTGTCTGACCTGGTTCTCATTTGTTGTCCACCTGGCATGGATTATATTTCAAAATCCTTTGTCTGTACATATGCAGCTCTGATATTTGTCTTACTTGATAGGTACTTATTGCTTTCTTGCAAACTAGATCTGGAGATTGCCATGAGGCACCATGGGATAGGGGCTAGCCTCGAGCCAGTAAAAGTTCTCGAGCTTTAGTATCGGCTGAGTTGGAGTCGAATATCGGCTCTGAACCCATCCAGCAAGAATGTAGGTGAGATGGACTACAAACATGAAACGTTATGGTAAGTACATAATTTCTTTTTCATATCTCTGGAACCACAGAGGTTACTAAAGGAGTGTACATGACAAACTCTTCAGCACAGTTTTTTATAGTAATAGTTTTCAATTACCTACTAGGTCTTAAACTGGATTTTATAAGTTATAGTAAACACAGTAACTACTATGCTTGTAATATTTTGTAAACAACTTATAAAATTTCAGCAACTACTCTAGTTACATACATGCCATCTGAGGCATTTTGTTCATCCAGCTGAAAGCTTTCATTTGAAGCTCTGGTCTAACTGTGCTACTTTGCTGTCCAGATATTTAGAAACAATCTAAAATTTATGACAATATAAATAAATACATATTATATAAACAGCAATTAATATCTCATTTTCTGCACTAGACAGATGTCAAATAGCAATACAGTTGTGGTTGCCATTGTGTAAGCTTTAAGATGAAATCTTTTAATATTTTGTATGTGGCATCATTTTGGAACTATTAATGCAAATATAAACAAGCAATATTTTGATGCCTAGAGGTGTTAGTAAGCTAGAGGCATCAGTTGGCTGTAATAAGTTAACAAGTTAGTTTCCTATGGTCCACAGGTGCAATGTTTGATCCCCCTTAGCCTCTATTGCCTAGATGTGGAAATCTGAGCAAGTCCCTTAACCAGACACTGCTCCCGGATTTAGTGTGAAAAACTCTACACAGATCACTGCTGTACCCCGGAAAGCTAATCTAAATAAATATATAAATAAACAATTGATATTCTATAAATACAACTAGCTGCTCAGAAGACTTTACCCACATTCTTAAATTACTAGGGAGTGCCCTTCTAAACTTGTCTACAGCAAACATTTTCTAAATTTCACTTGCACTGTTTACACAAAGGTTCTATCCACAGTTTTAAAGTATGTATTGTCAACCATTTGTGACACATCCTGTATATCCATATTTAATGTTCAGTTGTGAAACTTAAGTGACTATGACTCCAGCCCTTCCCAGATGCTCCCATTTAAGTGTCTGGTAGATGTGGGCATCGGCATCTTTTACTGCGTCCATTTGCCACTAGCGAGTCCCCCTTTCCAATATGATGATAAAGTCTCAGTCTATTCAGCTTCAGGCCCACTGCTGTCACACTTCATAGATTTTACAGGCCACCTGGTAGGCTTCCACATCAACTTCTTTGCAATTAGCAATTGGCTTTTGGGACACCCAACAAGGTCGGCTACTGTTTTACAACAGATGCATGACAAATGCTGCACTCCTTTGCACTAAGATATCAACTAATTTATCCATTTTGCAAAGATGCAGTAGTTACAACTTGATAAACACAGGCTTTGGTTTCGCAGAAAAAAGAACAGCAGTCACCATTTCCTACAGCCACAAGGATCATTTCAAGAATAAATCTCAATATAAGCAAAGAGCTTTCACAGTTTCATGGTATAACTGTGTTGTTTTACTGCCATGAGGACCATTTGACTAGAACAGATCTTCATTAAGGCACTATCGTTTAACAGCTACAGAAGGTTTTTCAGTCAACACAGCACAGTCAGTCATCACAATACCTTATGAGTGGTGGAAAAGTCAGAAAGCATACCTTCCCTGTAGCTTCACAAAATAGAACTATTTTTTTCCTAGTGGGGGGGTGAAAAGAACTCGGGCTGAGCACATTTCAGATAGCTTTGAAAATTGTGTAAAAATGTTCTAAGCAATCAATATAGCTTCTTCTCCTACTGATGGTAATAAAACACTTCCTGAAACAGCTTCATCAGAAGGTATAGTGGGGTTATTTATAGGGAACATAAGATAAAAATGATTCCTTGGAGCAAATAGGGTTAACAACAAAATAAAGTTCAATTCTTTACAACAGCTTTAGCAAGTAAAGCTCATGGTTTCAGAAATTGTTCACAGATGATATTTAAAAGCACTTCATTAATTACAGTTATTTAAACTTTTGCTGATATATAGGACTAGGGAAGTTCCACTCAAAATCTCCCTTCTGTGTTCTGGCTTCAGTTATACATATCTTCCATACTTCATTTACATTGACAGCTACCTGCCTGACTTCACCCTTCAGACATGACTTTCCTACTGACTTCCTGACACAGTCCCTTCTCAATCCAGGATTTGGAAAAACAGGCTTCTACTCTCTCTTTGCTTGACTGCCTAAGCTACCTTAGCTTTAAAGGCATAGTGATCTCTAAGCTACAGCTATGCCCATTATATATCCAGACATGTGTAGATATATATATATATATATATATATATATATATATATATATATATATATATATATTTATACATTTATAAATATGTACATGTATATACACA
Organism: Protopterus annectens; assembly: GCF_019279795.1. Classification (NCBI taxonomy): domain Eukaryota; kingdom Metazoa; phylum Chordata; order Ceratodontiformes; family Protopteridae; genus Protopterus; species Protopterus annectens. The sequence goes on from NC_056727.1 coordinate 821,909,227, forward strand.
CACACACACACACACACACACATATATATATATATATATTTATATATGTGTGTGTGTGTGTGTGTGTGTATATATGGTTCCACCTAAATAGGCTGAGAACAGAAAAGGTCAACATTATTATGCCAACCACAAAATAAAGGAATAGAAGGCATGCACACAGTGCAGTGCAAATAAAGCACTGTTCTTCCTGGAGAGGTAAGCCCCTCTGCACCCCCAACCCATTAATTATATTTACCAAGTCCAGCATCACATAATACCAGAAAAAAGGGCGAATTCCGCAACTCTGGTGATACAGTAATCTCACAACAGTGTCGATAGCCTGGGAACTCAGAAAAGCTATACCACAAGAAGTTCATATATTAAACTCAATGAAAGCGCTTAACCTATACAGTTGTGTGGAGTAGCTTTTCTGAGTTCCTGAGCATTCTTTTAAGATATATATATATATATATATATATATATATATATATATATATAGACATACATACACACACACACACATATATGTATATATATATATATATATATATATATATATATATATATATATATATATAAATACATGTGCATTGTGCATGCACACATAAAAATATATATATAATATATATACGGGTCTATGTCAGATGACTGACTTTTCAGAAACTCAAAAAAATATCAAAGAAACCATAGGATTGATTTTTCAAACACTCAAACATTAAAAAAAACACAAAAATCTAACTTATTTATGTTTTTGGAAGGGTCAAGCCCCCATGCACCACTCACACCCCCTACAAATTATATATACCAACTCCAAGATCACACTACAGTGAGGAAAAGGGTAAATTTCTTAATCCTCAATGTACCATGCTCGCCATTCAACAGCTTTGAGTTTTCAAAAATTCGATCATATGGTCGGACCACATGGAGCTCGACTTTCTGAAATCTCTGTCAACTGATAGAGACCTATACATACATGCATATAGGGGTCTACTTCAGAAGACTGAAAAAAAGACTAAAATTTCAAAATACTGAATTATGGAATTTGCCCCTTCTCCACTGTTGTGCAATCTTGGAGTTGGTATATGCAGTTAGCAGGGGGTGTGGGAGTGCAGTCCTCCACATGAGGGGTGCATGGGGGCTTGCCCCCCGCATTAAAAATATGTTCAGTATTTTGAATTTTCAGTGTTTTGGTTTGTCAGTCTTCTGAAGTAGACCCATGTGTAAATATATATATATATATATATATATATATATATATATAGATAGATAGATATATATATATATAAATATTTATATATATATATATATATATATACACACACACACACACACACACACACACACACACACACACACACACACACACACACACAGATATATATACATACATATATGCCTCCTTCAGTATGGGAAATACATAATCTTGGTATACACAGATTTTTATAAAGCTTTTGATAAGCATGAAGAATTTTTTTTTGTTTTCCTGTCCAAATGATCCAATACCTTTTGTGTCTAGTCAGTCACCCCAACCCTGTTAAGTTAGAACAAGAACAGCAAATTGATTTAGAGTCTGGATTTTGTTCGTAGATGTCAGTGCTGTTTTCACTATTAATTCTAGTCTTCTAAAATATTCCTAAATTTTGTTCATATTTGTTCATGTTTTATTGACAATCCTTTATCAATTCCCAAATATTTATATACTCCCTCCTGCTCAGTTTTCTTTATATCACATTCCTGACCCAGACTGATATTTTCTTGGTGTTTTCAAATCCTCATCTGATAAACTATACAGTTTTAAATCATCCACAAAAAGGAGATGAGAAGTCTTTACACTTTGTTGTTTTATGGAAGTCAAACTGTAACCATGATCTAATCTGTTAAGTAAACAGCTTAATGGTTTGAGGGCAAGACAAAAGAGTTGCAGTGACAGTTACCCTGGAATATCCCCCTTTCAAATTGTATCCTTTATCATAGCAGGGTGTTTGCCACTGTTTTATGGTCACCGTAATGTAATTGATCAATGTAGGGTGTATCTTATACTTTTGAAAACACTCTTTAATCTGTGAATGTGGGATTCTGTCTAATGCTTTTTTGTAGTCTATCTATGCCATACTTAGATTCTTCCACTTTTTACAATTCTCCATTATGACTTTATTTAAGAACAATTGATCCTTTGTTCCATATGACTTTCTTTAATTACCATTTTGTTCTAGTGCCATGACTGAGTTTTCCTCTAAATGACTATAAACTCTATCAGCATCAATTCCAGTACACTGTTTATACAGTCTTAGAAGGCAAGTTATTGGTCTATAATTTTTGTGACAGTTGTAGGATCACCCTTAAGGAGTAGTATAATCTTTCCTGTTGTTAACCAGGTTGGTGTCTGTTCGAGATGTACATACATCTACAAATAGTTTTTACTCAGGGCTAAACCTCTGTGTAAAAATGTTAATACTTTCAGCCAGAAGTTAGGTACTGAATCTGGACCTGGGGTTTTGTACCAGGAGCGTTTATTAATTTTGTTTCAATTTCTCTAGCCATTACTTCATCCCATTTCATGTCCTGTACATTTAAACTTCTGTTTCTTTTACTTCTTCTATCCATTCAGCATCATAGATTCATAGATTTTTTTTCATCCAAAATGTATCTATTTCTTCTTTTTTAGTGGCATTTCTATTCCTTTTGCGTTGTTTCCCAATTATCTCTAAATTTATTTTTGAGTCATCAATGAATTGCTTATTTTGTACTTTTTCTTTATATTTATCTGCACATCTTCTAAGTTTTTCTGCCTGTGCTGATATCTTTAGTTTATTATTTGCAATAGTATATGATAGCTCCTGGTCTGTTTTGATACTGTATATTGCTTTTATCATCTCTATTAGTCAAAGTATTTCTGTATATCTGTTGTCTCTTCTGTACACTTCTAATGGTGATGCTTCTTGTCGTAATTTCTTTACAATTTTTTCTGTTCGATACTTCCATGATGGCATTTGATTTCTTCCCTTCCCTTATTGCCCTATGTTTTTGTGGTAAGCCTTAATCAATTATTAATTTAGCTGCTCAGTGACATATCCTATTTACTTCTGTTATATCACGTGAATTTCTGTGAACAGTCTTGATAACTGTGTTCATTTCCTTTATCAACTTTCTAACATTTTGGGTTTTATTGACTTTCTGTAATCTATTTCTTTCATTGATCTTAATATGTCTATCCATGTCTATTAAATCAAGCATCTCATTCCTTAGATCGTTTTCTTCTAAACAACAGCACATTCTTTGTCCTCCCTTTCCAGCGGGCATTCAACAGAAAGTTCCAGAACATCTTCCTGTGACATATTCTCTTCAGCTTCATTCTGTGTCATCCATTACTCTTTCATATGGGAATACAATGGCCTATCAATCCACAACACTGACTGCGTCAAAAGTTGCCACTGTTTCCTTTTCCTTCCCTTGTTGTGCAACTCCAAATGAACTTTTATACTGGCTACCATCTGAAGGGCCCAAAGTATCTTTATATGACAACTGGTCAGATGTTTTCAGTTCCACTAGTACACATGGTGTGTATGTGTGTGTGTGTGTGTGTGTGTGTGTGTGTGTGTGTGTGTGTGTGTGTGTGTATACTGTATATATATATATATATATATATATATATATATATATATATATATATATATACACACACACACACACACACATATATATATATATATGTGTATATATATATATATATATATATATATATATATATATATAGGTAATGCTATATTACTATATTATTTAGGAAACTTTTCATTTGTTCACAAAACATGTAAAACTGTCATCTAAAACACATTTACTCGACTCATATCATATCTAAAACTATATTTGTAAATAACAAGCTCTTCCAAAGCTTCTGTTTTGCAGGATCAAACATCTACCTTATGTAAACATACTAACTTCACAGTTGGACAGCTGCAAAGAAAAGAGAAAAAACAAACACAGTGAACCACAGCTGATGTAGAAACTTGTAGGTGGACATTAACAAGGTACACATAATGCACTAGATCAATCTGCATTGCAATGCCTACCACCCAAACACTGTAAACTACACAAGCATTCATCATGTATAGCCTACTACACTTTTCTATCAAATGTGAATAAACTAAATGAGTTTTAGATCAATTTTTTTAGATATTCTCTGTTTAGTGTAAATGAGTCACACACTAATATTACACACATATAGACACACACCCACATTTTTTTAGAAAGCTAACCATTTAAACCTGAGATTACATGCTACTTACCCTTACCTGTACTAATAATATTATGATGGGAGGGAGTCAGTTGGTAGCAAACTGTACTAACATATGAAATTGTTACTTGTGTGAAAATGGTTACTGCAAATAATGTACTCTCTCAGCTGTGGTAACTCTGGAGTTGATTTTATTAATTAGATGGGGTTGCAGGAGACATAGCTTCTCCTATGTGGGGTGTAGGGACATAATCATCCACTGAAAATATTGAGAAAACATCCAATGCCATTTCATACAGCAAATGTACACCATAGACTCTCTCATGTTAATGCAGTCAAATATACTCACCCAGATCCTGCCTGGTATAACTGTTCAAGAGAAAATCATAGTTGGCATAGTTACTCCTTTATGATCTGCATTCTCCTTTACTAGCTATCCCACATCTGACTGCTAGTTTTTAGTAACCTCGTCTGTGACTTTCTGCCCCCTTGTGACTTAGCTCTCATTTTCTCCTCCCATTTCTCACCTTAGAAAAACTGTATTTTAGCTAAGAATTATGTAGATTGTCATAAATTCTATAACTAGTTATATGTCTGTCTGTTCCTATATCATTATATGCACCTTAAGTTATGCACAGCTAATCATTTTTTCTCTCCATAGCTACCAACTGTTATTTTAACTTACTACATTGAATTTATAGTCCAGCTGGAGTTAAAAACAGACTGTTTTTGAAATGGTCAAACAGGTAGCATTGTGACACTTAATATATTCATATCGCCTTATTTGTCAGCTATATTCTATATAAGAATAATATCTATTTGTTAGGACTGCCACTATAGCTTATTGAGTTACAACTCAACAAGGAACCAAGTAGCTAAGCATACCTGCTCAAAAATTCAACTTGATGAAAAAATTAAATGTAAACACTTTTTGCAACCTACCCTCAAACTTACATGTACCATGTCAATTGTGGCACAAGCATAAATAATGAAGAAATCTCATAAAAGAAAATAATGACTGTCAGCATACACCAAAACGCCTCAACAGCACTGCTGCCTTATGAAGAAGAGCAGCCAGTTATTTTTCATACAGATGAACTCAACCACATAGGACGTCATCAGTGTTTTACTCAACAAGTGCTAGAGAAGACAATTTTTAATATTTTGATGCTGATCAGTGGCCTTCCATAATAAAACAGTATAATAAATGCTAAATAAATAAATAAATAAGCAATGATGCTTTAGACAGCATAAAACAATGTGGAAAATACTGTTACAGTAACTGCAGTAGCTGGAGTTTAAACCATGCACATTACCAAAGCCATCTTGTCAACTCTTACTGACAGGCACATACCTTTAGGGGCATTTTTGCATGCTCATTAAGGAGGGGTACATCAAAAACCAGTCTCCTCAACAGATGCTGCATCATAGAAGGCCTCAGCTGACTGAAAAATAAAAATAGCATTAATGAGTTTGAATACACAAACTGACACCAGTACATCTGCTTTGTTAATGCATTTGTTTTGAAAGTACTTACCTCCTTTTGCAGTATTATCACCATAAACTAGGCACTCTGTATATATATATATATATATATATATATATATATATATATATATATATATATAAACTAATTTCGCTCATGACAAAATTTCAAGTACAGATGTTCAGCAACTATTTACTTTCAAAGGAAGTCCAGAGAATGCATAGGTCAATGGTGCATAACAAGTTTTTCATTGGGATAGTCAATGACATCCAATCTCATTCAAGTATTTAAAGGCTCTAAAAAAACACAGAACTGCAGATAATGAATAGTTCCAGTTTAATGCAGAATGAAATATAAGGGTTCTGTAGAGATACATGATTTTTGCAGGCTGGGTACTAAAATGTTTGATTTAAGAGCTCATACACAACAACAACAACAACAACACAAGCAAACACAATAACCTCCATCTGCTGTTTTTACATATCCAAAATATCAATATGTGATACTTTCCTGAAGCAGGCTGCCACTGCCATTGATTAAACACTTGGACTTTGCTTCAAATTTCTCAGCCTCATACTTTTGTAAGTTTAGTTAAAGAGGTTTGTTGTGAGGGACAATGAGGTAAAATACTAATATTAATCTATTTGTGGTGCACAAGGATGCAATGCAGTCATGCTGCCAGTAACCCAGGTTTAGAAATAAACCCATACTACTGAACGATCAGGTAGTCTGTGGTGGGATGAAGAAGTGGTCTGGGGCCTGTTATTTTTTTAAAACAAGAAACACCTTTATTAAATTATCACGTATAACATAGGCAATCTTACATTTATAAAAATTAAAATGAACCATACCGATACAATTTCTTTTGCAAATATTATACATTACAAAGCATTCTGTCACAACCATAGCTGCAAATATTATACATCGCTATCCAGTCATTGTCAAATATTACACAGTCCATTCAAATCTTGTCTTCTTTTAAACCTCATTCCTCCTCTGCATGTATTGATCCCACAGTTCACTTTTTTCCTATGTAATTTGTTCCTACCATTTTCTAAAGATACCAGTTACAGTTGTTCTATCTCTGTTACTATCTTGGCTACTTCTAGTAAATTTGGTTTAGACTTTGATTTCCATTTTTGAGTAATTGCTTTTTTGGCAGCCATCATAATTAGACTCAGCAAAGCCTCACTGTGTCTAGGCAATTCCAATTCTGTATCATAACTCAAAAAACAATTTCCTTAGTTACACTAATTTGCTTACCCAGTATCCCCAACAGAGCAGTCTGCAGGGAATCTTTAAAATCTGCCAACTCATTACACTCCCATAAAATGTTTTCTCAGTTACCTCTTTCTTCCCCATCACACCTCCAACATTTGCTGTTTATTGGGGCATAAAAATACCTATGTAAATATTCCCAAACAAAGATCCTAAATCTTCTGGACTTTGTTGTATATTTGGGAGACGTACATATATCTCCCCATTTTTTTCTTTCTGAATTGCTTATCCAATCTCTCTTTCCAATCATTTCTAACCTCCTCTAATTGAGTCTTATAATTGTCATGCAATATTTTATATGGTCTACTAATTATTCCTTTCTTAACAGCAACTTCTGTTCTAGATTCTACTAAAACTCTACCAGTGGTGATCTTTCATTTAGGACCCCCCTATTTCTTTTTTTCTTTCTCTTTGTCTATACTCTGATATAAATCCTTGATAGGGAAGGCAGTCTCTAACCTGCAGTACAAATATGTTATTGGCATCTTCCCATTCTGTTACCTTTCCCAATACCTTGGTTCCTTTGCCAGTTTTTCCAATGAATTCCAGCCCCTCTTGCCTATTGTCTGTATACCTAATTGCAGTCATCCCTATGAGCAGAATCCTCTTTATCCATTCCCATGTTGGCTTAGTTCTAAGAATAATTTCTGCTACTTTATGAATATAATATTCTGTATGGGGTTTATGTCAGATAATTGACTTTTTGGAAACTCAAATAAATATCGAAGAGACCATAACATCAAGTTTCTGAAAACAAACATCAAGAAAAAAAAACATAAAGATCACACCAGCTACAAATTATATATGCCAACCCTGAGATCACATTACAGTGATGACAAAGGTACATTTCCTGATCCTCACTATACATTGATCGCCATTCAAAAGCTTCAAGTTTTCAAAAACTCAATCATATGGTCTCGACCACATGGAATTCAAGTTTCTGAAAACTCAATCAACTGATAGGGACCCGCTGTATGATTATTGTTATTTTCCTTAAAGGTCTGCATCAAAAATCCCAGTCTCTCCTTGTTTCTTCAACTTCCTCCTGTTTCATCATCATCTCTTTCCACTTTGAATTATAGTTTTCTGCTTGTGTTATGTATGGGAGCCTTAACTGTGTTACATTGAAATAACCCTTCAAATTAGGCAATCCCAATCTGCCTTGTTCTATTGGAAGAATAAGCGTATCCCACTTGATTGTAGCCATCTTCACCTCCCAGATAAAATCCTTCAGCCCTTTATTAATTGCTATCCACAACTTCTCCTCTGACTGATAAAAATATGTTTGACCTGTGCATAATACTGAAGAGACTAAAAACATTTTAACTGCTTGTATCTTAATACCGATATCCATATAACAGAGTTTCCATTTTCTCAGTTTTTTTTTTTTACTATCTTTTGTTTAGTCTCTTCCCACATATCCTTAACTACCACACTGGAATTGTTTTTAAATTCCATACTCCTAAACACTTTTTATTATGTCCTTTTAAACATGGATATTTCTGAACCAATTTGTGTGTGGGTACATAATTTATTGCTATTGCCTTTGTTTTAGCTTCATTAATTTTGTATCCCGAAAAGATATGAAACTGTCTCAATATATTCCACAACACTGTAATGTCCCTTTCCAGTTTTAGGTTCATAGGTTCATAGGTTCATACTAGGCTATCTGCCCTAGGGCATTTACAAGCCTAGCCAGAGTGTGTTTGGCTTTCGCCACCCATTTTAAATTAATTTTGCTATGCCTTCTTTTGAGGTTAGTATACTGTGTCTCTGTCTAACAGTGACACAGAAGTGATAGCCGGGATAAACCTAGGATCTCCCATCCACTCATCAAGATTCCTCTTGAAGAGAGTCAATGTGGGACTCTGCCTAACCTGGACTGGGATTTTATTCCAGAGTGAAGGGAGCCTCTGGGTTATGGATCTGTCCCTCCAGCATGTCCTATTTATTTCAGTGCTGAGGTTCAAGTCTCTCGAGCACGTAGCTCGATGGGATTTGGATTTTCTGAGGTGCAGCATGTCCATTAATTTCAGGTTGGACATGGCTTTATACATCAGGCACAGATCGCCTCTGAGCAGGCGGTATGTCACTGAGTAGAGCTGGTGTTTCTTTAACCGGGCAGCATATGGCATCTGTTTGAGCCCTTTGATCCTCTTGGTGAGGTACTTTTGGGGTCTTTCCAGTTGCTGCAGGTGTCTGGTAAGGTACATCCCAAAAGGGGCATTGTACTCAATTATGGGCCTGATGAGGGATGAGTAAAGAGGTACGATGACCTCCCCTGATCTAGATGTGAATCCCTTCATGATTAGGTGGGCTATATAAAATGTTTTTCTAACCAGTTTGGCAACGTGGTTGTCAAATGAGAGATTGCTATCAACTTGGGTCCCCAGGTCCCTAATGACTTCTTCTGTACTTAATGGATTACCACCTATGTGGTAATTTGTGGGCACTTTGTTTTTGCCAAAGGGGATGACTATACACTTTTTGGCGTTTAGCTTGAGGCCATGGCTCTGGCACCAGTTGTCTGTTTCTATGAGGCCCTTTTGGAGGATGCTTGTGTCGGCTGGAGAGTTGATTATGGCGCCCAGTTTGCAGTCATCTGCGAACTTGGTCAGCCACAGTCCTTTCGTGTTGGCCTGTACCGCCGAGAAATATATACCGAACAAGAGAGGTCCCAGGACTGAGCCTTGTGGGATGCCACTTGTAACTGGTTTGGAGTCTGACATGGCTCCAGCAATTCTAACCATGTGGGTTCTGTCCTTGAGCCAGTTTTCAACCCATCTAGTGACATAGGGGTTTATATTTAAGCTGGTGAGCTTATCTATAATGCCCGAGTGGGGTATTGTATCGAAGGCTTTTGCGAGGTCCAGGTAGGCTGTGTGGACCACCTTCCCCTCGTCATTGGCCTTGGTGACTGTTTCAAAGAAATCGACCAGGTTTAAGAGGCAGGATCTGCCCTTAACAAAGCCAAACTGGGTAGGATCCAGTGTCTCCCCAATATCTTTATTTATGAGGTCCATGATGATCCTTTCCATAGCTTTGCAGACCAAGCTAGTCAAGCTTATGGGGCAATAGTTTCCAGGATCCGTTGAGGCACCACCTTTGTGGAGAGGGACCACTGTTGCTGTATGCCACTCTTTGGGTACATATCCTGTAGTAAGGCTAAGATTGAACAGTAGTTTTATGTTTGGGTTTAGCTCTTCTTGGAGTTCATGTAGGACGCAGCCCGGGACACCATCTGGTCCCATTGATGCTGTGTTTTTTGCTTTGGAGATGGCGGCTCTTACCTGAGCATCTGAGATGTCAGGGGGACAGCACTCTGTTGGGATAGATATTTGCCCTTTTGGTGGGGAGAGGGGGGAGAAGTTTGCACTGAACCTGTCAGCTAGGATGTTGGCAATGTCTGTGGGCTCGGTGTATTTTTGTCATTTTGGACTAATTCTGAGCATATCTGGGAATTCCCACCCAGGTTCCTAACATAACTAAAGAAAGCCTTGTGATTATCCTTAGTGTCCTGTGCAATTTTTCTCTCGAAGCTGGCCTTAGACGATTTTATGAGTGCCCGTAGTTTTTGCTAATACTGATCAGAGATGCCTTCCCTTTTGGGATTTTGCTCTATCATGTAGTAGCTTCCTCCTTCTATTGTATAGTTTGTTTATGGCTGGGGTCCACCAGACAGGACGTCTGCCTTTGGAGGATTGGGTCTTGGTTTTATTTGGGATTGCATGATCCATGCATTCCTGAAGGTGTTCATAGAATGCGTTTATAAAGGATTCTGCGGTCTGGGCGTATTTTCCACAGGCCGGGGCTTTGAAGGATTTCGCCTCGGGTTTGACGCGTGTGAAATTCGCTTTAGAAGTTTTTCACTTTGGTTTTCTGGGCAGGGGGTGGGGTCGGGATGTGAATATCCAGTGAGATTAGTTTATGGTCTGATCTTACCAGTGAGGGATACACTTCTGGTCTGGAGCATAGTGTCCCCATGTTGGTGATGATCAGGTCCAGTATGTTTTCCCCTCTTGTGGGAGTGGTAACAAGTTGTTCCATAGCATTTGAGTTTATAAATTCTAGGAACCGTTGGGCTAGGGTGTTGGAGCTAGAGTAATGTTCCCAGTCTATGTTTGGGTAGTTGAAGTCGCCCAATATAATGGTGTTTGGAGAGACCTTCATATTTTCCAGTATTCTCAGGAAGGCTGAGTGGGGTTCCTGGGTTTGGGAGGGTGGTCTGTAGCAGGCTATAAACTGGAAGGCAGTTTTACCCACAGTTAGTTGCACATGGATAGTCTCTGATGCTTCGTGCTGTGCCACCAACCTGGAGGTGTGGGTATCTTTGACGAATATTGATACTCCCCCTCCTTTTGTGGTTCGGTCCAAGTTTTGGGGCTGAAAAGCATGGTATGAGGTATAACCTGGTAGTGCTGGGGTGCTCTCAGGAGCCTTGAACCAGGTTTCTGTTACTGCACAGATATCGATGTTCTCCATGCTAAGGAGAGTTTTGAGTGCGTGCATCTTGAGGTTTAGACTTCTGGCGTTGAGTAGCACTACTCTTAGTTTCTTATCCCTTGTGATACCTATGGAGGTGGGTTTGACTTTTGAGCATTGCCTAAAAAAGGCACTATGGGGGTAGCAAGAGCCTTTGCCAATATCCGAAAGCCCAGGGGTTTTAACAGGTATAAAATAATATCATCTGTAAATAGAGCCAGCTTTTTCTGACCACCATACAAATATATCCTTGAATTTCTGAGCCCCTTATTTTCTTTGCCAATGGTTCTAAATATAATGCAAATAACAAAAGGGAGAGAGGATACCACACCTGGTTCCCCTGCTCAAACAGACATTGTTAGAGACAACCCCACCCACTTTATTTTATGTCTCCGAGCTTTCATATATCCTCCTAATCAACCTTATAATTTTATCAGGGAACGCAAATGCTTCCATTGCTATGCTCATAAATTGTCTACATCGAGATCCACCAACAACAGTGGTATTTTCTTACACTTTCCTTCCCTCTGGATAATCAGTGTTCTGTTAATGTTGTCAAATGTTTGTCTCCCCTCCATAAAACCACACTGATATATATCTATCACTTTTGCTATTTTTTTAGCCATTATAAACATAAACAATTTATAACCATGGTTTAATATTGAAATGCGCCTGTATGAGACTGGATCTGATAGATGTTTACCAACTTTAGGTATTACATCTACCACTGCTTTCTTCCAGGATACTGGTACTTTTTCTCTTAAAATACTGCTAAACAAAACCTTCCAGATCTTTATCAGTTTTTTCCCTCCTTCCAAACGTCCACAGGAATACCATCTATTCTTGAGGACATTCCTGTAGATTGGTTATATATCACTATTTTTATCTCATCTCCTCTTATCCTGTTAGTAATTGAGCTTTCTCTACCTCTAACCTTGGCATATTTAATTCTTCCATAAACATTTCTATTTGTACATTTTCTTGATTTCCATATTTCTCTGCTTTATACAGACTTTCATAGAATTTCCAAAATATTTCTAATACTTCTCCAAGATCTTTTCTTTGTTATAGGCTCCTTAAGCTTGGTGACAGCCCTTTCTACTTTCTGTTGCCTGAGTCTTTGTGCTAACAGATTTTGTTTTCTAGAGTTATCAAAAAACAGTTGCTTAACAGCAATCTTTCTAAACTCACGCATATTATAAAGGCAATCCCTTATTTCCTGTTTATCATTCTGCAATTGCTCCTCTTCTTGTTCTGTGAGAACCCCTTATTCTGCAAAGCTTTAACATTTGTCAGTCCCTGTAAATAATTTTTGTTACTTTTTAACCATATCTCCCTTTCTTTTATTTTTGCCCTATCTTTAAACTGTACTTTAATTTTATGCCACTTCCTAGCTATATTTTCAGGGGGAATTTCTATCTTCTCTAATAGCGCCTAAATAATTTCCATTACCCATTCCTTAAACTCATCTCTTTTCAACAGATAGGTGGGAAAGTGCCGGTGTCTCATTTTTATTTCATTACCCTATGTTTTTATATTATTTATTATTGGTACATGATCTGAAATAGTTATTGGGTGCATATCAAGACCTTCAATTAAATGCACATGTTCCTGTGAAATGTAAATTCTGCTTTGCCTAGCCCAGTTTTTGTATCTTGTGGAATAATATGCAAATTCACTCTGAACTCCTAGTACTGAATTCACATCTTTCATGTCAAATACTTTCATAAATTTATTAAAAAAATCTACCCTTCTTTGTTATATTTCCCCTTCTAAGCCCCCTAGACACATCTTCACTGTTGCAAATCAAGTTCCAGCCCCACCTACAAGTAATATTTCTTGCTGAAATCTGATTATTTCTCCCAGAATTTCCTTAAGTTCCATTACAGCGGTTTTCAGTGGAATATAAATACAAGCCAGTGTAATCCTCCTCCCTTGCCAGTAGCCCCTTAGTACTACAAATCTACCATTATTGTCTTTTTTATCCTCTTCTATCACTATTGGAGCTCCTGCAATTAATATAAGTACTCCTCTCTTCCTTTGCCCCAGGTTGTTGTTGTTGTTGTGTCTTTCGGCTTTTCCCGGTTAGGGGTCGCCACAGCGGAACTCTGGTCCGCTAATGATTGGCAGTAGATTTTTATGTGCTGAGTTACCAATGCTGATGCACAACCTTCAACGAAGGTACGCCCATTCACGCATGTCTCCACACAGGAGACACTCTAGCTGAGAATCGAACAGGACAACGTCTTACTGTGAGGCGACAATGCTACCAAAGCACCACCACCGCAGTACTCCTTTGCCCCAGGTATTCCACTGAATAACCATCCTGAAAAACCTTTCTTTATCAAATTCACATGTTTAGTTCTTTCCAAGTGTGTCTCCTGTAGCACATCTATTTGCACTCTACATTTTTAATATAATTCGCTACTCTTTCTTTTTTGTATTTATCTGTGAGACCATTAATGTTTAAAGATATTACAGAATCCATCATATTCTTAAAATAATATTATTCCCACCTTTTGTGTATAACAGCTTTTTTTGTTAAATTTCTAGTTTCAGCTTTTGTGTTATATGCACATACTGTTTGGCAGGTTAATCTTTTATACAGTTGTTTCTTGTCATTTTCATTTGGCCCAATGTCACATCGTATAGAACTTTTTGTTTTATTGAAAACCCTCAAACAAAAATGCAAACACACCCCAATAGACCACTAAAGCCTATTACTTTAATAACATACAAGACTGTGTACATCTTCAAATATTGAAATTTTACCCTCCTAATAGGAACAAATGTTCCAAACTGACAGCCACACATAGACTCGAGATAACCTAAAGGAAAGGTTATTCATGCTATGATGCATGGTACAGCCTGTTGTTTTGTCAAGTGCTGTCTGGCTTTATCTTATCTTTATAGTTCTCTACGCTGGGAAAACACTTGAATGCTTTCAGAAAACATTTCATCCAAGACACTTCTCTTTATCAGATTGTCTGCAAGAGACGTGTGAAATAGACACAAAACTGTCTATTCAATATTTTTTTCCATTTACTTGTTTTCTATTGAAAATTATTACTAGATTAATCTAATGGCCTTAACCTAGTCATTTCGCTATACAAGAATGAGAAAAAGCTCACTGACGTTTCTTTTGTCATGTTCTTTTAACCAGATTTTTATTGCATTGCAGTGCCTACATTTCTTAAATCTGAACAAAGAGAAGGACAGAAGGGAGAAAGAAAAAAACAAAACAATAGCCTCTATTTACATTAGTATCCCCATTACACTCAAAATAATTGAAAACACTTTTACTTTATAACATGGAAAAAAGTCATGCACTATTAAAATAGTACTATTAAGACAAAAATGTTTTTCTTACAGTTAACTTTCCTCCTCCTCTTCCCCCTCCTATTTTTCTCAACATTAATGACATGAAGTAGGGCATATGCTTTAGATTCCCCTACATGTTTAACAAAGTCCAAACAAGTAATACAACTACAAAAACTACTACCACTATAAAAGGCTCACTTACTATGTCCAAAGTAAAAATTCCAGCAACAAATGAATAGGAAGACACAGAGACAGCTGATATAGCCAGTTCAAAACTTTTACTGCAGTGCAACAAAACACAAGCACTTTCACCAAACAGGCATCATCAGGTATATTAATGCACCTGATGATGCCTATTTGGTGAAAGCACTTGTGTTTTGTTGCACTGCAGTAAAAGTTCTGAACTGGCTATATCAGCTGTCTCTGTGTCTTTCTATTCGTTTCTTGCTGAAAGTCCAAACAAGTACAATATTTCCAGATTTTCTTCTTCTGTTGTGTTTCACATATAAAATTATAGTTTTGTAATCCCACATTTGTCACTTTCCAAGTTACTGATTTTAGTCTCCTAACAATAATGACATGAAGTAGGGCACATGCTTTAGAGTCCCTTACAACTTTAACATAGTTCAGGAAAGTCCAATGGTCTATTCCTGTCCATCTCCATCTCTTTTTTTTCCCTCTCTCAAGCATTTTCAATTTAAACACTGGAAATAATTCACTGTCACAGTCTCTCTGTGGTCTTTATTACCAGAAAAACAAGAAGCAGAATCTCCTTCTGTTTCACAGCTCATTTTTTGTTGGACAAGCTTTTGTATTTCTTCCTTAGCATATAATCCATCAAAAAATGACTTTGTTCCTCCAGGGAAAAATATGTTGAAGATAGCTGGGTACAGCAGTTTGAATCTCACACCTGCTTCTTGACATTCCGTAAATAATGGAACAAATTTACTCTTCTGACTGGTGTACAATGAGCAGTCATTCTCCACAACCACTCTGTTGTCTCCCACTTGTAGTACTTTGTCCTTCTGCCACAGTTTTTTAGAATTAACTAGTTTTGCTAATACTGCACCTTTACTATTACAGGTCTAGGTTGTTTTCCCATAGCAGATTTGCAGCATACACACAATGTGCCCTTTCAATTCATGTTGTAGAATACCAGTCCAGTTGTTTATTTGTGCTTCCACAAAATTAATACAATCTGTTCCTTCCAGCTTCTCAGGTACAGCAAAAAAATCTCAGGTTTTCTCTACATGCTCTCTCCTCTAATTCTATTATTTTTTTGAAACATTTCTTCTTGCACAGTGTCATATTCAGCCAATGTTTTCTTCATTTTGACCTCTGTGTTTTGCAGCTTTATTACCTTATCTGAATATCTGTTTAAAGCTTCTTCCATTTTTCCAGACTTTTATTATTTGAGTTGATATACTCCAACAATGTTTCATTTCTTTTAGTCAAGTCTGTGTGCAGTTGCCTTATACTCTCCTCTTGGTTACTGGAAGTCATGTTTGGAGCTTGCACTGCATTTTGTTGAAGTACTTTTCCCAGTCAGTGTTTTTTTCATCACCTTTTGTAGTTGATTTTCCTTCAGGTTCTCTGTATTTTTTTTTTCATGGCATCCAGGCAGTGCACTTACTAGCCAGTTAATGAAATTTACCCAGAAATTTAGGTCCACTGACTTTCTCTGCTAAGTTTCTTTTTTCACACTGGAAGAGCTAGAATTAAACTGTTACTCAGTATCCAGCCATCCTAGAAGTCCCTTTGGCCCGTTCTTGTTTATGTTGGGGAATGTTTCCAGGGTTTCAACAAAACCATGGATACCTTGAAGTTTTAGGGTCATTACTATTGCAAAACCCCACATTTGCAAGCCCTAACCTTTATAGATATATTATTTATAAGTCAGCACAGCTACATGCTTAGTTTGCAGAGGCATCATGACACGATTCTCAAAAAAGGGCTTACAAAGGAAAAAGCTTTCCTTGTCAAATGAAGAGATTTAAAAACATCTACACACACTTAAAGGATAAGTCTCCTTAGACAGTTGTGCAAAAAGATATACTGGTCAGAAGGTTAGATATGAATGACATTGCTGATGATTCTTTATTGAGAATGTCTTTTCAGGAGGCATGGAAATGGGAAATGACTGAAACATTTTAACAGAGTAATATTTTTCTGATGCTTTCTACAGCTCTGGAGAATGAAGTGGTAAAAGTATTGCTTTACAATACATTTTGTCACTCACCCCTCTTGACCATCAATACCACTCACATGCCCAACTGATCCATTCATTCCTCTTTTTGCCTCAATAATGATGCAACCAACATCACTCAATAGAGGTCTCGTACTTTCAAAGGAAATTTACCTTTCAATGGACAACTATGAAGTTGTCCAGTAAGACAACAGTCGGGGATCCAAATTAATGTAATTTCATAGTGGCTCAAATTCTGTTTTATGCCTACACCTCTCCTCTAGTTGCATAGCCAGTATATTACATTGCTCTGTTATGCCAGGGGAACAATGTTTCCAGTGTGATGAGCTGCCATAAATGGCTATCCCCCAGGTGGCACTCTGGCTGCAGGACCAGACCAGCTCCCTTTCTCTAAGACTAGTGAACTAGCACTAAATGCATCACTTCCAACTTTCCCCTGTTTAACATCCAGTGCCTGGGCCACTACTCAAATTGAACTCACCTAGACCATGGTCAGGGTATTATCCTTATAACATATTGTGGCATAAATTTATAAATATTAGAGAGGCCACAGACAGGAAATGCATGTCAGATGGTAATGGTGGCTCATTTTAATGGTGACTGGTCTGCAGCCTTCCAATAAAAGCAACTCATTTTTTTAATTTCATTTCACTTAAAATAAAAAAGTAAGCAACCTTTCCATTTTTGTGACTGAAACTCCATGAATATGCTATGAAAAAATCAGATGACATGACTGTGCTATCTTCTAAAACAAGCTAAAGTCATACCTATTTTATAATGACAATATAGTACTTATATCTTACTATATATCTTCCAGAATTTGGAAGTGGCATAAATGATGTTGCTTCAGACTAGGCTATTGATTCTGGCTGCCTCAGTTCACTAAGGTAGCCTGAAAAAGTTAAATTTTCAGATGAGTAAGCATTATTTTTTAAAGTTTCTTTTTTATATTTTTAATAGCACTATGCATGCCACTGCCAGCCAGTCTATAAGGCAGTACGTGCTTTCTTTTGTGTGTGTGTGTGTGTGTGTGTGTGTTTGTGTGTGTGTGTGTGTGTGTGTGTGTGTGTGTGTATCACACTGTATGATTCTGATAGAAGTAAGCCAAAATACATACACAAGCCATTAATTATGTATTTATTCATTCATTTGATCATAAGTAAACATCTGTGGTTGTGTGTGTGTGTGTGTGCGCACATACACAAGGAGGATACAGCAATGGATTGCACAATATCATTTGGTTCTGAGCTAAGCAAGCTGAAATACATTCCTGGGAAATTATTTATTCATTCACTGATCACAAGTAGAAATCCATGGTATAACAGTCATATAAGTGGCAGCATTTGTGGTGATATCTTGGTATATGTGTGGGTTGAGTTGCAGAAGGTTATATTTATGTTTTAGTTTTGACTGCAACAAGCTAAAATGCATTCCATGGCCATTATTTATGTATTCATTCATTCATTTGATCCCAAGCAGATATCTGATTTGTGCATAATCATATAACTGTCTCTAATCCGTGGTCACATCTGTATGATTGAAGGGTTGCAGCGGGTTGCACTGTGTGATTCTGACAGCATCAAACAGAAATACATTACTGTGGTCATTATTTGATGTATTTATTCACTCAACTGACCATAATAAGACATCTGAGATGTACAAAGACATACACGTTGCTGTAACTGGTGGGCATGCACACACGTGTGTGTGCGTGTGTGTGTGTGTGTGTGTGTGTGTGTGTGTGTGTGTGTGTGTGTGTGTGTGTGTGTGTGTGTGTGTGTGTGTGTGTGTGTGTTTGTGTGTGTGTGTGTAGTACAGGCTGAAACAAATAACTGAGGCTAATTATTACATTTATTGCAATTAGATATTTGAGGTGAGCACAGCAAACCAATGTGACTTTAATAGATGGGAATGGGGCCTGTATGTGCAGGATATTGACTGGCTCTGCTGTCATTTGCTCAAGTTAAACCAGCCATTATTCTTTCTTTGCAGGACTAAGATAACATTTTTGTGAAGCAAGGATAAATGCTTTAATATGGGCACTTTTCATGTAAACAAAGTTAAAATACATGGCCCTGATTTTCTGTCACATACATCAGACTTGCATTCATTCAACAAATCAGTTATAATTGCTGAGTATGGGTCTCTCTGAGAATAAAACTGACTGGTGCTGCTGTCATTTTCTCAAGTTAAATAGCCATTAATTTGTCTTTAGCAGGCAAATGTATATTTGTGTGAAGTAATTTAGAATACTTTACTCTGGCTGCGTGTGTGAAACGAAGACTGAAATATATTAATATGGCCCATTTTTTATCACAATCAGGCATCTGAAGTACTCACAATCAAAACATTTGCCATTAATGGCTGTGTATGTGCTTTGTCAATTATTCATTTGCTGAAGATAAGCAGTCATTATTGTGACTGTATAGACCTAGTACCCTTTTGTGTGAAGCTAGCTGGAATACTTCACTGTGGCTATCTTATAACACAGTCAGTAATCTGATATGTACAAGTTGCTATAATTGATGGTACCAGGGCTATTTGCAGAAGAAAATGATTAGATGTGTGGGATTTGTAATGTATCTAAAAGAGGCACACTGGCCATATTTGTTTCACTTTCCATCACAGTCAACCGCCACTGTACACAATAACTTTATATCTGTGATAGTCATGGCAGAATGTTTGTGATAGCAACTGATCACTGACACAATGGTACAGCGAGTGCTATCTGTATGTACTCTTGGTCTCTGAATAGGTTTTATCCAGGTGTTCTGGTTTCCTCCCCTTGACTTATAGCTGTATAGTATATGCCTGGAATCATCTGTGCTTTTACTTTCATCCCAATAGGGGGTACACACAAGGTAACCACCTTTTAGTATAAGTAAGGAGGCAGGCACAATTTCCAGACAGAATTTATATATCTTCGCAGTCATCTATCTTTTAAATGTATTGGTAACTACCATTCTGGAATCTTTGGGCATTATACTTCGGAAACAACCTTGACAGGAAAAACAAGACTGCATTTTTTCTTTATTCATAATTTTTGTTCAGGCCATCACTGGATCAAAATATTAATTAAAATCTCTACGATTCACATCAAAGCATCTTTGTGTGTGTGTGTGTGTGTGTGTGTGTGTGTGTGTGTGTGTGTGTGTGTGTGTGTGTGTGTGTGTGTGTGTGTGTGTGTGTGTGTGTGTGTGTGTGTGTGTGTGTGTGTGTCTGTGTGTGTCAGCATATGTGTATAGGGGTAAGTTGCATTAGGTTCTACCTATGCTCTGGTTCTGTCAGCAGGTAAGATACATTCCAGGACCATTATTTATGTATTATTTTATTCATTTGATCCTGAAGTGTATGAAGTCATACAGAGTGAAGTCTTTTGGCTCTTCCCGGTTAGGGGTTGCCACAACAAAACTCCGGTCCACTAATGAGTGGCAGTGGATCTTTACAGTGCCGAGTTGCCAGCCCGACATCCAACCTTCAAAGAACCCACACCCATTCATGCACACACCTACCTGCATGTCTTTAAATGGCATTTGACCATGGGGAGGACATGCAGACTCCACACAGAAGGCGCTCCATACAAATGGATCTAATTTATGATCACATTTGAATGGGGGTGGCGTTGTAAGGTATTAAACTATATGGCTCTGACAGCAGCAAGTAGAACAACATTATTGTGGTCATTATCTTATACATCTATATATTCAATTGATTGCAATAAAATATCTGAAACGTACAAAGACATACACATTGCAGTAATTGGTAGGTATATGTGTGTATGTGTGTGTGTGTGTGTGTGTGTGTGTGTGTGTGTGTGTGTGTGTGTGTGTGTGTGCGCATGAGAGAGACTGTGTGTTTGCAGGTGTGTACATGTATATAGTGCAGATTGAAATAAATAACTGGCCAATCATTATTTTTATTACAATCAGGCATTTGAGGTAAGCACATTCAAGAAATCTGGTTTTAATAGCTGGGTACATGGCCTGTATGTGGATGAAACTGGCTGACGCTGCTGTCCTTTGCCCAAGTTGAGCAATAATTATTCTGCCTGTCAAGACTAATGTGTATTTGTCTGAAGTAATTTGAATTGGAATACTTTACAGTGGCCACTTGGAGTGAAGGGATTTGTGGGTTTTAGTAATGTTACATATCATGGCATCTGACAGGCAACTAACCATTAGCTTGCCTTTGCTCAGCCTGGTGAGCCAATCATCTGTGTGCCTAACTATCGAGTCACACATAACCAAATTGCTGCCAGATGAACTAGCTTGGTCTTGCTGCCCTAAGGTTTTCTGCATGCTAGTTATATGATCCCTGATACTGTCTGTACTTCACATAATGGTAGAGCAAGCTGAACGTTGGATACAAGCTGCCGATGTTGAGTTGAATGCAGAAGGAAAATTAGAGGGGTTAGGCTGATGCCTAGTCTTCAGATTCATGGCAGGATATGGTAAAATATTTTAAAGGCATCAACATAAGACATCTTAGAGTGTAGGAAGAAGTAATACAGTATTAAGCTTACTGCATGTAGCTGGCTGAGAAAGGAACATCTGCAGTTGAGTTAATTATGTACATCTCTAACAGAGTTCTTCGTATTTAGAAGGAGTCTGTTAAGAATGAGCAAGAAGCAGTTCATATACTGCCTCTGGATGATGTGCTATAAAGCTGGAATAATGGGCAATGGCTGTGTGTTCACTCCCCAAGACAACCAGTAATGCTAGATTTAAAGTAACTGAGGATATGAAGAGGGGCTGGTGAATTATTATAGCTACAGAAGTTAATTGGACTGGTTTTATGTCCAGAAAAAGCCCATGCTGCTCAAATGAACTGGTGCTGGGGCTCTGGAGATATGCACAGCTAAGAAATGCACACAACTCAGAACAAGCAATTTTGACAAAGTAGAAAAGAATAAGTAATGCACCAATATTATAAGAAGGCACCCTTCCTGTAGTATAAGAAAATAATATTTTACTTGCATGAAATACCCAGTAAATACCACTGCCCTGGCACTATACTCAGCACAGCGCTGCACAGTGAATACAAAAGAAGAAAACAAAAGAACCATTGAAAACAAGATGAAATGTGTAGCTCAAGTGATTTTATGATATCTTCCATCACTGGGCAAGCTGATCTACTCAATGCATGGATGTAAATGGAATAAAACAGCACACACCAGCTCAAAATAGCTAAAGTGCAACCAGCAATATTAGCATAGGTCATACTAGCTGAAAACAAAGTGGTTTAAAAAATACAGGCAATACAACAATGGTTCAAAACACCTAACATTGTATAAAATAATAACATGCAATGCAGAAACAGCTCAAAACAGCTAAAAAAGCTAAGTAACTTTAGTGCAGCAAAGAACAGCAATCTTCCTGGCTTTTTTTTCCTCCTTTTTCAGATTCATTAGCTAATTAAACAGTGAGGGGCTGGGTGTTCAACTCTCTGCAGTCTTTTTAGGAAGACAAAGGCTGACCTTAATCCCATGCAAAAAATATTACAGAATAAGGGAAAAAATGAAAACTAGGTTAAAGTGGTTTGCTTCCAGCTATCACACAAAACCAAGTCCTAAAAGTGTTATCAAAAGCTAAAAATACTGCATTGATGGGTCCTGACAATATTCCTAGATGCATCTTAAGTAGCATGTAGTTCTATTTAGCCACACCCCTAACAGCATCATTCAATCTCAGCCTCCATACAGGTTTTGTACCAAGCAAGTGCAGACCAGCTACAGTCATTTCCCTGCATAAGAGAGAACCCTCCACAGACCTTGGCAATTACAGACCCATAGGTCTGACCAGCCTCATATGCAAAGCCATGAAATGACTTATAATGGAACAAATCGATCAGAACATAGAGAACCACAAACATTGGAATGTCTCAGTTTGGATTCATCAAGGACAGGTCATTCTTACTCAGCTGGTGGAGTTTGTGAAAAGGTCACCAAAGCAATGGATGAAGGCAAAATAGTATACTCTGCATACCTCAATCAGGCCAAAGCTTTTAACATAGTTTCCCACTCATGCATACTAGAAAAGCTAAATAAACTGGGACTACACCCCTATATCACCCACTGCATTGCCAACTGGCTCACAGACAGGATGCATAAAATCAAAATAAAGGAAGTTACCACCACACAGAGGCAAGTCTCCAGTGGAGTCTCCCAGGGATCTCATGCTTGGTAACTACTTTGCTGAAGTAAAAGCAAATACTAAAAAATTCTGGCTAACTAAATTTGCAAGTGACTGCAAGCTAGGAGTAATCACTGAATTTCCAAATGACTTGGCCATCCTGTAGGAAGGTTGCACCAAATAAATAACTGGTGCCAAAATCATGGACTGAAACTAAATGCCAAACAAATCTATTACTGTATCCTTTGTGCAGTCATATACCCCTGTGACACTGACAATATGCTGCTAAGATTTGATTCAGTTGTTTGGGATTTGGGAACGTATGTGGACAGTGACATAATTTTTGACCAACATGTGTCCATTGTTGTAAGAAAGTCCTTCTGTATTGCACAGCTTATAAATAAAGGGATTGTGTCTAGATCTAAGGATGTCATTTTCCCCTTTACTCAGCCCTCATTAGGTCAGTCATTGAATATAAGGGTCCCTTTGGTATACATCTGTCCAGACACATGCAGCAACTCAAACCCCTGCAAAAATGCCTTAGTAAAAGGATATAAGGTCTAAAGAACATGTCCTACAGTGACACACTCAAAGCCCTGTCACTATACTCAGTATCTTACAGACTGCTAAGAGGTAACCCGTGTTTGGCACACAAGACATACCCCAACCTAATACTGATGGGTTTACTGCACATCAGCAAATCAAATTCTATCAAAAATATTCAGTCTAGGGATCTAAACCTCTAATGCAACATCAATAGAATGGTTTGGAGGGACAAGTATATCTTGCAGAGGATACCTCTGCTCTGGAACAGCTCCCCATCTACAAAAAACAAAGTTCATCCCTGTCCATGTTCAAGCACTGCTTGGATCTAAGGATGGGAAACAGAAACTTTACCCCAGGACTGCCCCTTTATTACTAATGAGTGGGGGCAGCTCCTAAATGCTTTATCCCATGTGTAAGTCCCCTTAAATTATCTATGGTGTGATCCCAGTTATTTTCATTAGGTGTAATATATAGCAGTGGCAGTGGTGCAACAGGTAGCACACTTGCCTTTGGTGCAGAACACTGTGGATTCTCTACCCACACTAGGTAGAGCTGCTGCTGACTCTCCAGTGCATAAGGGAGGGTGCTGCACTCCTTGGTGTGCCATCCTTTGGATGAGACACTAAACTGAGGCCTCATATGCCTGAATTAGTGTGATCTCAGGTGGATGTAAAAGATTCCACAGCATCTGTTGAAAAGACTAGGGGTCCTTTATTTATACAATACATAATTTACAAAATATATGTACATATTTACAATATATAAATTGTTTACATATCCTACTAATTTAAAATTTTTACATTTATTTCATTACTACACACAGAAAAAAATACTTTGAGTTATAAGAACTCCCCTCTGTTTTCCATAACCAAAAGTCTTATATTTTTAACATTGCAGCTAAATCCCATTTTTCAATAAACATTTTTTCACACTGATTCCAAAGCAACCATATTATACAAAAAAGTCATCAGTTTTTGTCATATTTCTACTTTTTCCTTTGTAATATCCATACACAATCATATCTGTAGTAATATCATTCACATTTGAAATTCTGTCCAACTACCTCATCTTAATAATCTTCTTCCATAATGTTTTCATTCTTCTACATCCTGGAAAGACATGCTCGCTTGTCTCAAATTCTTTACAATAAATATGTATTCTGCCTTTCTTCATTTAATACGGCATATTTGCTTTTTACTGGAAGCTTTTGTATAGTAAGTCTCCATAAAAAATCTTGACATTCCACCAGTTCCTTACATCGTCCCATTCTATCCTGCATCACTACATTTTTTTTTCTTTTGGCAGCTCCTTCCATGGATAAACATTAAAATATGGTTGTATATTATAATACCATGCTTTTCTAACATTCTCCCTCTCATCAATTTTTATTTTCCTTAATACATTTTTTCTTGATAATTATTTAATTCTTGATTGGACCATGACCTATTTATTTTATTATTTAAAATGTAAGTCATTTCCTCTTTACATTTAAACTTCAAGATTCATGTTAATAATGAATTATCATTATCCTTTAAACATTGCAATACTTTATGTAATTGTAATGATGCTGCATAAACTATAGGATTAATCAAACCTAATCCTCCTTTTTCTCTTTTAACATACATCTCTCTTTACATGATTTATCTTGGATACCCAAATAAAGGAACAAATATTGTAAACACCCTTCTCAAACAAAATAGGGATACTAAAAACAATTGCTAAATATGACATTCTTGCTAAAAAAATAGAATTAATGAAATAAATCTTTTTCTTAAATGACAATCTGAATGTCTTCCAAAATGTACACATAGTTTTCATAGTTTCTATTTTTTATTTCCATAACCATAATGTGTTTTTCTGCTTTCCAAAACATATACCAAACACGTTTATGTTTATCAAATTAAAGTTAATGCCTCTTAACATTCCATCAAAACCTAGTCCTTGACATTTCTCTTTATTTATATGTAAACCTATCACTTGTAAATAATCCTGTAAATACTTTGTTACTTTATTTACTCCTACACTATTTTTGCAACAACTATAATATCATCTGCATAAGATAACAAAACTGGGATAACTACCCTTTCATTAGCAATATAACTCCACCTTTACATTTCTCCATTTATATGTGTGGATACCACATTCATTACTAATGCAAATATACAACTCAAAGGACAACCTTGCGTTATACCCCTCTGAATGACTATTCCTTTACTTAACCAACCATTTACCAAAACCCTAACTATGTTTAATTTAAAAGCTGCCATACATACCCTTACAATCTTGTAACTTATTGTATATGCTTTCAGTATTTCCCATAGCAAATTATGTTGAATATAATCAAATGCTTCACTTACATCACCTACCATCATTTTAACTTGGTGATTTCTATGTAAAACATCAACAACCAACTCATGAATAATTAAGAGCAGCTCTTGCTCTCCATTTCCTTTTATACCATATATATTTCTATTTATAACTTTATTTTACCTTCCATTCTTGCCTGTAGAATCTTCATAAACACTTTATAATCTGTATTATTCAAAACTATCAGTCTCCAATTCTACATTTCATCTTTGCAAGCCTTCCTCCATATAAACTTAATTAGTGCACTACATAATTCTTTTATATTGAAATCCATTGTTTAACCATTCAACACCATTCCAAAATATTTTTGGAATCTTGATATATTTAATACATCTTGTATTCTATTTTGTCCAGACCAGCTGCTGATTCCAAATACATTTTCTTCCACCACAATATCACTTTCCATCTCCTTATCATCTTGTTGTAGAAAAGAATCACCTTTCCATTCATTATAAGTTTGTACAATTTGCCCATTAAATAATTATTTTACATGATTTTCCACTATTTCTAATTTTATTCTGAGTATTATATATATTCTACCAGCTGTATCCTTTATTAGTCTCATTATACTATTATTCTCTTTAATGAATTTACTCAAATATGGAGGATTTTTTTGCCCTGAAAGAAATATCTTTGTTTAAATGCTTTATCTTAACTTTATTAAAATTATATAATTCATGTTCTTTGACAAAACAATCTTCTTCATTTTTTTCTAGACTATCAAATATATCATTATTAAACTTTTTGTACTTCATTTTTTCCTTCTTATTTTCATGTTTGCATTGTGTACATTTTTGTATTTTTGTTTACAACACAACCACAATTCTGACCAGTTCTTATAAAACTGTCTCATCTCTACCTGATCCCTCCACAGTTTTAATATGTCATTTTCCCTATTTCATCCCATTTAACTTTATTTATTCTTTTAATCCCTCTTCCTATTTTATATAGTCATCATTCCCTTTTACTCTAATCCAAATTGCCCTGTGATCATAAAATTGTGTTATCAAAATGCCTTCTTCTACTATTAACAACCCAGTAGATATGAAGAAATAATCTATTTCCCTTCTGTGTTCTTCTCTACTATACATCCAAATGCTGTTATACCAAATTCTCAGTTGTCCATATTTTATAATATCCAACACTTGTTTAACATCATTGTCCTTCTTTCTCTGACCTCTTTGATTACAATTAAAGTCACCTACCCTAATTATTTCTATGTTATGGCAACATGTCAAATTAAAATTTTCAACATATCTTCTCTCTCTTTTTTGTTCCATATGCATAAATTGCAATAACTGAAAGTCTGTTCATTCCATCTTACATCCAGAGTAGTAATTCTATGCATTATAACATAAGCACTATCTAGAACTTTTATTGTCTCTTTATACAAAATAACTATCCCTGAACAGGTGTATTTGCCTAAATTCCAAATTACATTATTTCCCCACAATATGTTTGATATATTTCTTCTTCTGTTAGAAATCTAGAATCTTCCAAAATAATACTGTCATTGTCCTGCTGTTTGCATCATTCAACAGTACTTATTCTTATTACTAAACATTTTAAACTATAAATATTTATTGCTAAAATTTTATAAATAACAATGTCTTAATTGTTTATTTTTTCCATTTTCTTTCTTCTTATCATTTTACTTTATTTTTCCTTTATTATGACCTTCTACAATTTCCCTTTTTCTCTTCCAAACCCTTTTTACCAATAGAATTTGTTTTCTGTTTCACTCAATTCCATTTCATGTTTTCAACATCACTTGCACTTGAATGTTTTTCTCTTTCTGTTATTATTTTTTTATTTCTTCTTTATTAGATTTTTGTCTTACTTGTTTGCCTTCTGGAATATGTATCTGTACTGGTTCTACTTGCGTATCTACAACCTCCAAATCTATCTCTTTATAATTATCAACCTGTTTTTGGTCTGCTTATATATCTACTACTTCTGACTCAATCTCAGCACAGTCTATTCCTAAATGTCCTAATATTTTACATTTGTAACATCTTACCTCATAAGTCTTCATATCATGTCCCATCTTTCTATTTGTATGACAATCATTAATCAAATTATCTATTTTTACCAGAAAGAAAGCAAGGTTTTGGTTGACCCCAATATCTCACCATACCTTTATCCCTTTCCACATTTATAAGACCAGGAATGTGTTCAATTTTTTTTTAATTTTCTACATTCAGTATGACAAGACAATCCCATGCCCCTATCCATAAACCCTACTTATTATACACTTTCGAAAATTCTAACACAGCTTCATGCAATTTTAATAAATGTCCTTTCAATGTTTCTTTTTCTACTTCATTTCTAAATCGTATATGGATGTTTTTCTTTCTCTGTACAAAAAGTCCATAAAACATACTGATTCCAAGAAAAACAGTCCTTGTTTTTTCCATATTCGCTTACAAATTTCTCCAAATGTCCAGTTTCAAAAATAATGCCACAATAAGTCTCTTATTTATATTTATAAAGGCTCTTGCCTCATTTGATTTAGTTCCTAAATGTGCAATTATTGCATCCCATACCTTATATCTATCCAGTTCAGTATCTTCATTTTTCTATTCTTACTTTAAATGGCTTCTTTTTAGCAAAAGTCTCTTTCTTTTCCTCTTTTTGTTTTTTTGTGCTCTTCTTTTACCATCTCTGTATACATTTTTTTTACCACAGATTCAGATTGTTCATCATATTCTTCTTGCATTTGCTCCATTATTTTGCCCCAGGAAATGTCCTTGACAATTTACAGCTCACTCATATTTACTAAATCCAAAAGTAAGTCATTCCTCTACCCTCCCAACTGGAGGGTTGTAACAACACACATTTGTGTTGAATCTACTTTGCAAAGAAGATTCTGCTGAAAAATATTCTCAGAATCCATCAGCAGCATGCCAGTTTTTTTCTTTCTCTGCAATCACATGCTTTTGCAAAGGCTTGACTACCTTTGCATCCTTGCTGCATACACCTCCTTTCTTTACAGCTCACATGCATTTACTTCATAGGTTTTCCCTTCAACATAACTTCATTGCTCTATTCATCCTTCTCACTTTCTGCTAGTAATGATTTACTTTTTCTAAGTGAGTCTGACTCACCACCACTCATGACACACTCCTGCTCATCTACCTGCTTCTCCAAGCTGCCTTTGTGCTTGGACTGGAAGTAGGAAGTGCTACTGTAAACAGTATTCTGTTCGAAAAGAGTGGGGGCTCTTTATTAATAATCACCACGCATGTACATTATTTACATACTAGATATCATTTACATTATTTACAATTATTTACACCTTTGTACAGTACAGAACAATTTGAAATTATTAAATAGTCCTCCCACCCTTTTTTCCAAAGCCAAAAACATATTTTCTTTAAAATCTCTGATAATATAAATTTCCCATTAAACTTTACTTCATTAAGTCTTTCAGTCCCTAATCCATAGAATAAAAATATTGTTTTATCAATTTTGTCTACTTCTTTTTGTTTTTTATTATAATATTCATATTCAAACATGTCCATGTTTAAGTATTCAGCCTTTTCAAAATGTTTCAGCATTTTGTTTTTACATATTTTTCCCATAACTTCTTTATTTTAGAACATTTCAAAAGCACACTGTTGTATCAAGTTCCCTACAATGAATATTCCTTCTTGCTTTTTTAAGTCATGTTAGCTTTAACAGCTAATTTATCCATTGATATTCAACAGAAAAAAATCTTTACATTCATACATTTTCTTACACAACCGAAATCTGATTTCCAACTCTAAACTTTTCCAAGGAAAAATTAAATAATGTTCTTTCATAATATTCAAATACAATTCTTTCCTTTTTTCAACAATGCTCACATTCAATTTCTATAAGAAGATTTTATTTTGATGTGCCTTTATATCTTCATTCATATCACTTCTCCATCTTTCCCCTAGCTCCATCTTTCCCCATAACACTTACATTTACCATATAAAATGTATTCTGCCAAAGAGTATGAGTTCTTTATTGAATATAACAAATTATATACACTATTTACATTATATGCAGTATATACATTATATACATTATTTACAATTGCTTACATCAGATAATCTAAAATCACATAGCTTCATATATTTCAGTTGCTCCCCCACTCTTTTTTCCAAAACCAAACACATATCTTTTTCAAAATTTCAGCCAATACCCATTCCCCATTATACTTTATTTCATTTAATCTTTCATTCCACATGACCCATAAAACATAAAATAATGTTTTATCAATTTCTTTCACTTTTTTTGTTACCATAGTATCCATACTCTGTCATGTTCATGTTTATATCTCTCACAATTTTAGAATCATTCAATGCATTGATTTCACCTAATGTTTCCCACAATTCTCTCATTCTTGTACAATTCAAGAAAACATGTTCCTTTATCTCAGTCTCTCCACAATGGTTACATACCCTCTCCTGAATCCTTTTATAGAGCACATTTGCTTTAACAGGCAGTTTGCTTGTCATTAACCTCCACATAAAGTCTTTACATTCATACATGTTTTGCTCCATATAAGCCTTATTGTAATTACCTTTCTTTTTCATTATCCAAGTTTTTCAAAGATCAGTATAATAACATTCCCTCATTACATTTTCATACCAATCTTTTCTGTTCTTTTGTACATTTTCTATTTTTAATTTCCATATGAATATCTTGTTTTGATATTCTTTGATCTCATTAACATTGTTCTTCCATCCTTTCTCCTATCTTAATCTTTCCCAAACATTTTTATATTTAATTTTCAATATATCATTTATTATACTTCTATTTTCACCTTTTGTTCCCCATAACACTTTATACAAATTCATCAAAGCTGCATGAACTATTGGATTTATTAATCCTAGTCCTCCTTCTTCTTCCTTCACATACTGTACTCCTCTCCTCATAGGATTTAGTCTTGAGCCCCATATGAATGAAAATATAGTCAGTAGTAATCTTGTATACAGATGCTAAATAGTCTCTCTTACCTATCAAAATAGAGTTTATTAAATATACATTTTTTTCGTTTGACCATCTCTATGATCCCCAAAATATACATATTGCCTTCAGCTTTTGTATCAATCTTTCCCATTGTATTTCCTTCTTAATATTAACTCCAAATGTTATTCCTTGAATATCTACCACGTCACCATTAAAGTGAATACCTTCTAATTCACCAAAAATCCCATTCCTTTACTTTTATCTTTATTAAAACTTAGAGCAATCATATTCAAATACGTATTTAATTTTCTAATTACTTCTTCCATCCATTTCCTATTCTTATTAATTAAAACCAATATCATCTGCATAAATAAGAATAACTGGAACATATATTCCCTCTATTATTTGGTACCTTGCCATTTTCAACTCTCTGTTCATTGCATTTGCAATCATATTAATGACTAACACAAATAAGATACTACTTGCTGGGCAACTTTGTCTTATCCTACATTCTATTCTTATTTCTTTACTTAACTATCCATTTAAGATTATTTTTATAATATCATTCTCATATACTGATCTCATAACTTTTATTATTTTGTCATTTACATTATAATCTCCATACTCCATATTTCCTCATATTGTATTTTATCAAATGCTTTATTCCTGTCTCTGACCAGTATTTTAAATTCCACTTTTTTATTTATGATATCATCTGTTACCACTCTTAATATCCACAGTAAATCATGACTTTTTCATTTTTATCTACAAATCATAAGCTCCATTAACCTATCTATACCTTTCCCCTAGTCTTTTCCCCATTATTCCTCATAAATATTTTATAATCTCTATTATTTAGTACTGTTAGTCTCCAATTCCTAATATCTTCCTTCTTCCCTTTTTCCCAGATGAATTTCATGGCCCCCATACATATTTCTTTTTTATTTATCCCTTTTACTAGCCACCAATTAGGGCGGCCATGGTGGTGCAGTAGTTAGCATTGCCACCTCACAGCAAGAGGTTCTCTGGTTCAATTCTTGGCTGGGGTGCCTTCTGTGCAGAGTCTGCATGTCCTCCCTGTGGTCGCGTGGGTTTTCTCCGGGTGCTCCGGTTTCCTCCCACATCCCAAAGACATGCTGTAGGTGGATTGGACACTCTAAATTGGCCCTAAGTGTGAGTGTATGCATGTGTGTGCCTTCTGTGGAAGGTTGGGTGCCAGGCTGGCAACTCAACACTGTAAAACTCCACTGCCAATCATGAGCAGACAGGTGATCTGCTGTGGCAACCCCTAACCGGGAAAAGCTGAAAGAAGAAGAAGAAGAATTAGAAGACTAGCCACCAATTCAATACTTCTAAAAATATACTTTTTGACATACTTTCATATTATAATACATACGATATTCAATTCCATCTATTTCGGTAGCTTTCTCCAGATCTATATCTTTTAATATTTCATCAAACTCTACTTATATATTTTCCATAATCTTATTCTCTTCTTTACTTAACTTTTTTACCTCCCATATTTGCTTCTCTTTTGTCTCTATCTTCTTAAATGTATTTTAACATACAGCCTTGTTACTTCAAATCATTTTTTGCATATTTATTTTTTCTCCTTCATTATTTTCCAATTATCTTATTAATCTCACATTTTCTCTCATCATTTTAGTCAAATATGAATCCACTTTTATTTCCTTTCTTGTAAAGCATAACTTTGCCTATATAATATTTTTCATCCTTTCTTGGTTCATTTCATATAGTTCCTTCTCCTTTCCATAAACATTTTTATTATTTCTTAATATGTCTATAAATACTGTGTGACTTAGCAGACTATATTTTTTCTTTCTTTTCATTGTTTGGCATTCTAAAGAGCACGTTTTATATTTTTCTTTAAAACTTAACCACCAATCAGTCCAATTGTCATAAGATATTCTCATTTCTACATGATCTTCCTATCATCTACTAATTTCCTTTCTTTCCTCCTAATCTAAAGCTTTTTCATTCAATATTTTGACACCTTTAGCTATCCTTATATAGTCTTCCTTTTCCTTTACTTTTACTCATATAGCCAAATGATCTGAGAAACATGCTTCCTTTATCCTTTTTTTATCATTTTTAAAGTATCAATCTGTTTATCTCATTCCTTTTATAAGTCTAATGTGTATTATGTCATATGTACAGCTTTCCATTTTTCATTATTTCAAATACTATCTTGATATCATTCCATTCTTTCTTTTTTCGCTTAAATCACAATTAAAATGTCCTACTAATATTATTTCCATATTCATGCCTATATAATTCCTCTCTTCCCTTTTTGTGGCATATGAATATATTGCAATGATTCTATATACATCTGTCTTATATCTTACATCTACCACTGTTATTCTACCCAACTCAACTAAAGTATAAGCTAAAACCTTAACTTTTTCACTACGTAACACAACAATTCCCGGACATGTATCTTTCCCCATATTTCATACAATGCTCCTGGGCCATACATTTTCCATCTGCTTCCTTTCTTTTTCCATTAAGATTCCTGTATCTTCTAAATTAATTACATGCATATCGAGTAATATACACCATTCCACAACACCTAACCGTTTTTAACATTTTTTATACTGTTAGCGTTTATTGATAAGGCCCTCAGGTTCTTCCAGATGTATTATTTTCCATCTTAACCCTTATCTTTTTTTTACTTTGGAACAAAGCATAACAGATCTGGTGAATAAAGGTTGGTGAAATTCAACAAAAGGAAATTCCAAGAATACTGATAAAACCAACAAAGCAGAACAGACCTGGTCAATATTTTTTATTTTCCTTCATAACCACATTTTGAAACTTTCTTTTCCTATCTCTCACTCTTTTCTCTATTGAACTTTTTTTACCTCTTAATATTTTCCAGCTATCCTCTTCACTTGTTTCCCGTACTGATTGCTCACCTTCAATTTTTTATTTTCTTTATCCATCACACTTTCATCTTCTTCTTGAACAGTTTTTCAAGTTCATTCTCTGCATTATTTTTTATATCATGCACATGTTCTTGCATCTGCTATTCTTGCTCAACATGCATGTGTTCATCACAATTAATTGATCATGCCCTATTTTCCCACATTTTTACACATCAGTTTACATTTCTTTGCTTCATATCCCACTTCCCCACAAACAAAACATCTTTTTTTATCATAATTAGTAATTAAATGATAATTTTTTCCACAGAAAAAGCAGGTTTTTGGCTGTCCCTTATATCTTACATATTCTCTATTTATTTCAACAATTATTACACTCAAAATATGCATAATGTGTTCATTTCCATCTTCCAAATTATCTCACAATTCCATCTCCAGTCCAGACCTCTGTCATCATATACTTTTGTAACGTCCAACATTTCTTTACCAGCAACATTTAAATAGTTTTCAATGCTTCCTTATCTACCTCAGTTCAAAACTGTACAGCAATTCACTTTTTTGTTTCTCTATAAAGTCTGCACCACATAACAGTCCTACAGACTACAGTCTTTATTTTTTTAAATTTCTCTAAAAAACATTCCATGTATTGTTCAGTCTCAAATATAATGTCACAGTAAGACTCTCTATTAATATAATTGAAATCTCTTAACTCATTGGGTGATATTCCCACCTGTGTCTCATACCTTATACCTTTCTAGTTCTTTTTCTTTCTTACCACTGAGCCATATGACAAACTTCTTCAGGATCTCTCTTCCTCCATCTCTTAATTGTTTTTTCCTTCTTTCACCATCAATACATATGACTTTCTTTCTTCTGAAATTTATCTCACCTCCTCTTCCTGAATGTTGCCCATAATGTCGCCCAATGGTGCTGTCACTTCACTCTCCTTTTCACTCTGCATAACCATTTCTTTCAAGTAATAATCCTGCAACCCTCCTGATTGAAGGGATGTAACAACACACTCGATACTCTTTGAAATGAGTAAGTTTTTTAGTGATATATACATTACATATTATTTAAATATTTACATTATTTACATCTGTTTACAAATCTTCATGCATTATAAACTTCAATTTAAGCATTTCCCCCCACTATTTTATCCACAACCAAAACATGATTTTTTCCAAAATCTTTGTCAAAGTCCATTTTCCATTGTATTTAATTTAATCTCTCATTCCATATAGTCCATGACGCATAAAATATTACTTTGTCCATTTTCACTTCTTTCTGTTTACATGCACCATAATAACCAAATTCTATTATGTCCATATTTATTTGCTCAAATTTTAACAAACTTTTCCCTATTATCTTTACATATTTCTTTCCATAAATTATTATCTCTTTCAAATTTCAAAAACAAATGCTTAGTAGTCTCAAACTCTCCACATTTATTACATATTATATCTTGCTTTTTTTTTCTATGGCATATTTGCCTTAACCAGCAGTTTTCTAATAGACAGTCTCCATAAACAATCATTTCATTCTTTAATCTTTTTATACTTATATCTCATTTTATGGCTTTTTTCTTATCTATTTCTAAATCTTTCAATGGATGAATACAATAAATTGCTTTCATAATACTTAAGTACCATACCTTTCTATTTTTCTAACATATA
This sequence comes from Protopterus annectens, assembly GCF_019279795.1. Taxonomy (NCBI): domain Eukaryota; kingdom Metazoa; phylum Chordata; order Ceratodontiformes; family Protopteridae; genus Protopterus; species Protopterus annectens. Next base: position 821,944,777 of record NC_056727.1, read on the forward strand.
TTCTTATTTTCCATAACACAATTTTGTTTTGGTACTCTTTTATTTCTTCATTCACAATGCTTTTACTTCATTTTTTAACTTCCATTCCTTCCCACAATACTTTGTATTTACAATATAGTATCATTTCTATAGTTTTCCTTTTCCTTCATAATTCCTTTTAACACCTTATATAAAATTAAAGATGCTGCATGCACTATTGAGCTTATTAAACCCAAATCTCCTTGCTCTTCTTTCATACACAGAATCCCTCTTTTGACTGGATTTGGTCTGCAGCCCCATATACAATAGAATATAATCAGCATTAATTCCTTTTCATACTTAATAGGAATCATATAGATGTTAGCAACATAAGCAATTTTTCCTGTTACCATGGTGTTCAACAAGTGTGCTTTTTTTCTAAATGAAAATCTATATGATTTCCAAAAATTAGTCATATCCTTTACTTCTTTGAGTAAATTATCCCATTGTAGTCTGTATTCATTCCTTCCAAATGTTATTCTTAATATATCTATATATTTTTCATAGAACTCAACACCTCCTATCATACCTTCAAAACCAAATCCTTTACGTTTCTCCTTATTTATACTTAAACCATTTTTTTAAATTTATATTTAATTTTTCATTTACCTTTTCCATCCATACTTTATTTTTAACAATTAATACAATATCATCTGCATAATTATACACTATCGGCAATTGTGGTTTACTATTATATAGTCAACACACAAAAGACTGCCTTACCTAAAATATCGACTACAAAGTTGAACACTGAATGTTGAGAAGGTCAGAATGTCACACACAAGTCCTAATGCGAATTTGACCTGTCTCAACATCCATTAGATTCAGTCCTACACAGCACAAGCCGGGACATGATAATATTGCAAGGGGGCAAGCCCCCTGCATGTTATTTATTCCAACTCAGAGATCGCACTACAGTGGGAAAAAAATGTAATTTCCCGATCCCTGCTGTACTGTGATCTCTAGGTACAACACTGACCTCTAAGTTTTATACTGTCTGCAGCTGTGCTACTAAATCCCAAATTGCAATATCGAGATTGTGTATGCTGCTGTTTGTTTCTATACTACTACTGGCACTTGTAACCCGCATATTACATTGTCATGGGTTCTTCAACATCTGACCTTCTGCAGTTAATATTTCAAGTCCTACTTACCAAACTCAGGCAGGAACTTGACAAAGGTAGCATCAACATTCTGACAGTTACAGTAATATATTCAACATTCTACTTTTCAGCTAAATTACTGCCAGTATTAAGGTGGCTGCATATTTAATAGTAAACTGACAAATGTACTTCTTTCATCATTTTGTATCCACCACTACTAGACATTTTATTAATTTCCTTCACTATTACATTCATAACTAATGAGAAAATTACACTACTAGCTGGGCAGCTCTGCTTTATTCCACATTCTATTTTTATTTCTTCCCAATCCAGCCATTTATATCTAGTTTCACATAGTTATTTTCATAAACAGATTTTACTACTTGTAATTTTTTTTTGCTTACATTATATGCCTACAAAACTCCTCATAATGATTTATATTGAATATCATCATAAACTTTACTTATATCCCCTATCATAACCTTCACTTCTACATTTTTATTTATGATATCAATTATTTCTACTATCATCATTAATAACTCTTGACTTCCTTTTATTTCAAATACATTTGGTCATATGTTCTATCCATTTTTTCTGTAACCTTTTTGTTATTATTCTCATAAAAATTGTATAATCTGTATTATTCAATGTTATAGGTCTCCAATTTTTTATCTCATCTTTATTTCCTTTTTTAAATATACATTTTATAACTCCTGTATATATCTCTTTCTCTTTAATTCAGGTTTCTAACCATTCATTCATAACTTCTATAAAAATTATTTTTTGCCACTCTTTCATTTCTTTATACATACCATATTCAGTTCCGTCCAGTCCTCTTGCAGAATTCATGTTAATATCTTTTAGAATTTCATTCAATTCTTTCATGGTTATTTTTTGTTCTAAATACTCATTATCTTCCTTATTTAATGTTTTACCTTTATAAACTTGTTCTATGTTTTCTTCTCTTTTAACAAATAATTCCAATGCATATTCTTTAATTATTCCATATATTCCTACTCTTATTTGCTTACCTTCCTTATTTTTTAATTTTCTTATTATTTTTCCTTCTTTTATTATTTTACTCAAATATAGTGCTACCTCTTCTTGCTTATATAACAAGTTATTAATTTTAAGTTGATTCATGTTATATAGTTCTCTTTCTTTTTCATAAAATGAGTTTTTCTTCTCTAATAAGTCTCTAAATGTTTCTTGACTTAATATCTTATATCTTTCTTTTTCTTTTCTTCTTTTCTTCCTTATACATTCTAAAAATACTTTTTTATATTTTTCTTTAAAATTAAGCCACCAAACAGTCCAATTCTCATAAAACTCCTTCATAGTTGTATGATTTTTCTATAATTCCACAAGTTCTTTTCATTAATTCTCTTTATTTCTTTTCCTATTCTTAAGTATTATTCACAGAGTCCCAAACCTTATACCTGTCTAAACTTTCTTCTTTTTTACAGCTCACATGTACTGTATCCTTTTTTGTTTTTTTTTATTTCTTCTTTCTTCTTTGCTCCTTCTCCCACAATTTGTGCATATGTTTTTGTCTCTTGAACGTTTTCTGGCACAGTCTCTTCTTCTCCTTTTTCTTCTTCTATTTTCTCCATGATGTCACTCCATGAAATTGCTGCTCTACTTTCTGGTTCACTTTGGTTTACCATTTCTTCCAAATAATCATTCTGCAACCCTCCCGATTGGAGAGTTGTAATTATGCGTTTCTCAGAGGTAACTGTCTCTCCTTCAAACAATCTCATCTGAAAGTTTTCCTCTGAATCCATCTATGTTACAGCTACATTTCTTCCAATATCACTGTTTTTTTTCTGTGCCCACAGCATCAGAAAAAGCATTTTGTAGTGATTCTACCATTTTAACTACATTTTCATCAACCAGTACTTCATTTTTTGCCAAAGCTGAATCAGACATATTTTCATCCTGTTCCTCCTGGCTGCCTCTGTGCCTGGACAGGAAATATGAAGTCAGGATGTGTAATGCACAAATCCTTACCTGACTACCAAGAGTAGGGGAAGTTCCCTGATGCCTTGGCCAAATTTCCCTTAGTAGTATAAATACCATCTCAGGTCTCCCCTGAAAAGAAGCTACTATAATAATGGGACTAACCTGGTCAACAAAGGATAGATAGAGAATAAATAAATTAATAAATAAATAGATAAATATTGACCATTGGATGGATAAGACCTATCGCCAACCAAATGGGATAGGTGAATTAAAGCATAAAAAGGGAAACTGGCTCGACACAGAATGTCCCTCATGGGCAGTTAGCCTAGTACTTACCTGTAAACCGATGACCCTTTGAAATCTGAAGCCCAAATACTCAAAAACTACCCATAACAATTAGTATACCTCTAACATAAATCAAATCACAGCAGATTATAAGATGACTTCTGACCCTGGACAAGCAGATTCATCAAAGGGAGTGTTAAAAAGGAATAAAAATGAAAGTTATTTACTTGCCGTAACAACAGATCAGTGTTGTCTGTTTTTGTCTGTTCAACTTGTGTGGGTGATTAGATCTGACTCAGATCTGAGACTGGCCATTTCCAAAGACTTTAGCACTGGAGCTCAACCTTATCCACTCATAATTCAACTCTTATCTCAGATCAAGTTTACCTCTCCCATAAAACCCAATCATTAAGATATAATACTACAGGCCTATAATTGAGGACCTCAAGATGAAAGAAGAGATACCTAAATGACTCAGATGCCCACTGCTTTAGACAAAATACCTCACAGTAGAAGTCGAGAAGGGAGGTGTGGTTGAACCAGATGGAAACAGAAAACACAGATCTACAATTATGGTAAGCACATAGAGTTTGTATCCAATGTTGTCTTTCCCATCCTGCTTAAACCTGTGGGACAGAGTCCCCAACCATGTATCATCTCAAGGATGCCCATAAGATGGAAAGTTCTGCAACATGGTGGAACCAAAGGAGGTCCTTTACCTCAACTGTATATACAGCTCATAATGAGACAAAAAAGTGTGTGTACCTATCCAAGTAGCCACATTACAAATATTATCAAAAGAAACTTTGGTCAGACTTCCTGAAAGTCTTGGTCCTATCCAAATAGAATCTCTGCTGTCTGTGAATGTCAAGACAATGCAGCAAATACTGTCTCTATTAGTAAAATTTGTGGAAAACACAGGTAAATAAATGGCCTGATTCAATGTAGACTTAGAAGCCACCTTAGGTAAAAAAAATAGGATAAGTTCTGAGAGAGACTCTGTCCTTGTGAAAAAAAAAACAGATACACAGCTACCAAGGATGCTGTAAAGCCTGCAGCTCTGACACACGTCTGGCCAAAGTGAAAGCCACCATGAAAAGAGTCTTCCAAGACAGCAATTTCAAGGAGAATGTGGTTGAAGGTTCAAAAGGAGGGCCAGTGAGAATGTGAAACATGAAGGGTAAATCTCAAGGTGGAAAGGGATCATGAACAGGAAGCCATAATAACAATGTTCCCTTAAGAAAAGCCTTAGATGCCGTCAGGGCAACTAATGGTGAATTATCTCTACTAAATGACAAAAATTAAAGTTTTTTAATAGAGGCTATCAGAATCTTAATAGTAGAATAGCTAGACTCAGAGTGAAACAGGTTAACAAGAAAATCAAGAATGGCATCCAAAGATGCTGAAAAGAGATCCAAGCCTTTAGAAGACTCCCATATAGCAAAGCACTTTCATTTGCAACCATGTACCTTCCATGTAGATTGTTTCTGAGAAGATAAAATGTGAACTACACTATCAGAAAGCTTGGAATGTCTGGCCATCAAAGGAATTGGAGAAGCCATGTGTGATCTAGTATGAAATCCAGCACCCAGGGAAAGCACCAAAAAAGAGTTCACAGAAAAGGGAGCTACACTTGTTGAGTATAAAAAGGAGCAATGGGGATCACTGTCACTCTGCAATGGGTAGCTTTCTGGAGAACTTTACTATAAGAGTAGTAGCAGGGTAATCTTACTCAGTCCTAGGGGCCAAGCATACAGTACAGCATCCATGGGTGACTATTCCTGTGGATGATCTAGGGCCTAAAAACTGCTGCACTTCATGTTGGATGGGGTGACAAGCAAACTGCAGAGTGGAGTTCCCCAACCCCGGAAGATCTGGGCCACTACCCTTGAATTCAGGAACCACTCATGGAAGAATGACATTTCTGTTCAGACTGTTGGCACAGGATTTCCCTGTGATGTATGTTGCTATCAGAAACCAGTGAGATGAAATCACCCATTGCACATTCTCATTGCTTCTCAACAAAGAGGGTAGGACTAGGATCCCCTGTGCTTTTCAGATACCAAACCACAGACATCCTTAGGGAGGAAGTCCTGAAAGGCCTGCAATGCTAGAAGGACTGCTCACATCTCCAAGACATTGAGGTAAAGATTGGCTTTGAGCACAGAGCAAGTCCATTGCACTACTTTCCATTCAAAATGCCACCCACACCCAAGAAGGGAGACATCTGTAGTGACCATGCCCTGTGTAACAGGAAGACCAAATGGTCTTCCAGATGGAATCAAGGGAATTGCATCTGATTTGTTTTTAACAAGCTTCTGTCAGAATGATTGGAAAATACATGGAATGGGTTAAGTAAGGCCACGAGTTGCTACCATCCACTGCAATATCCTCATATGGTACCTCATCAGGGGAACTAAGCAAATGGGCATAGCCATATGTCCTAGTAGCCTCAGAACAAAGGAAGCAGAAGGTCCTTGGATAGAAAGGAGAAGACCTCCCTATGTGCAAAGAGAAATCATTCTGTGTCCTGGAAGCCTTGTTACCTGAGATATTGTGTTCAAGTAACAGCTTATGAACTCCAGCATCTGAACTGGCTGAAGGCTGGATTTTTGGTAGTACAAAGTAATTCCTAAGGAAAGACACATTTGAAGTAAGGAGTCCTGGGCTCTGACTAAGGATGACCTCATGGAGGTGGTGAGGAACCAATTGTCCAGGTAAGGACAAACCTGGAATACCTGCAGTCTAAGCTAAGCTGCAACCACTGCTGTGCACTTGGTAAACACATGAAGGGGTGAGGCCAAAGAAAGTACTCTGAATTGATAATGACTGACTCCCAACTGGATGTACAGATATCTCCTGGACTGCCTCTCTATCTTTATAAAATGGCAGGCATCCTTGAGATTGATCAAGCACATCCAACTGCCCTTCTTCAACAAAGGTAGAACAGACTGCACCATGACCATCTGGAACATTGTCTGCTTGACAAACTGGTTCAATTTGCTTAGATCTAAGATTGGTCAGAGGTTTTTGTTTTTCTTTGAAACTAAAAAAACCTGGATTAAACCCTGGATCCTCATTGGTTGGGAGGGACCTCTTGGATGACTCAATTAATCAGGATCTTCTGAATTGCATTGGCTGCATCCTTTCTTTAATGGGATGGAAAATCCAGAAGGTGTTTAGCATTTTCCTTTGGCAGAAATAAATATAGAATTGTGCAACCTCTGGATGCAATTCTCAACACCCATGCATCCAAGGTGGCCTCCCAAGCTTTTGGGTATAGAGCCAGGTGACACCATAACTGCATCCAGAGTAGGGCAGTCAGACAACCTTTCAGTCCCAGAAAAACTCATTAGAAATGTTGATTTCTGCGGACCACCTCTGCCTTATGGGTGGCATCTGTTCTGCCCCCTCTAATGAGAGAGGAACTTTTCACAGGAGAGTCTTGAAAAGACTGCTAAGCTTTTCAAAAACAGAGATGCCCGCTTCCCTTCTGGTTCCTAGAGAAGGTCCACTGAAGGATGGTGAAATGCACTGTGATGATAGACAGCACCTTCCTGTCTTGTTCACTTCTTATCGATGTGCCGTTGATCTATGGCCCAAAAAGAGAGCAGCCATCAAAAATGGCATTGATAAAGGATGCCTTAAAGCAGTCTGCAAAATAGCAATCTCATGCAAGAGTTATGGTGCATAGCAATGCTGGTGCTGGTTGCTCGAGACATGCCATGAGCCACATGAGAAAGCAGGCACATAGATACATTAAAGGTAGACTGTAAGGTCAACAACTGTTTCTCTAGGGTCTTTTGAGTCTCTGGAGCTTGCTGTTCCTTAACAGCTTTTGAAATTTCAGAGACATTGTCACACTGAAGCCTTTTCAAGTGAGCCAAGTAATTTAAAGCCCTCGGCTCAAATGCTGCTGATATGTAGGTACACGTCTCTAACCAGTCCAACACCCTGGATTCCCTATTCAGGGGATGGACTGAAGAACTCTCCTCCAAATTGTCCTTTTTGGTGCTTGCCACCACTATAACAGCATCAACAGCAAGACCCTTACTCCAGTGCTGTTGGCCCTTAAGAGAGCTAAGATTTTATCAGGTTTCTTTGGCATGGGTTACACCATATACGGTTTCCCCCAAGTCCTCTGGGAATCCAGGTCAATTAGTGCATCCAGAGGAGGAACAACTCAGGACGTTGTTGGGCCCACACTAAAAGCCTCCAAAAATACCAACTCCTCTAGAGAAGGGGGTTCAGTGGTCCAACCCTCACTCTGGTAAAGTAGTTCCATAAGACTGGCAGAAGAGGCATCTTCATGGGGGAACTTTCAGGGAGTCCACTCCTTCTTCAAGGTCAATATCCTCATTCAGGGATTTCTCCATGGAACCCAGGTGTTCCCCCTTGCACTGACTTTTGCCATGGCTTTTCTGTAGTGTGAAATATGGAGGAGAGATGGAAGAGGCAGGGAAACACCAATGCCAGTTTTCTGGAACCAACTACCCTGGAATCCGAAGATCCCAAAGAGGTGCCAGACTGCAGAGCCAGCCTGGTCTGCTATGACACTAAGACTAGAGCCAAACTGTTGATTGCTGGGGCTCTGAGTAGAAAGGACAACTCTGAAACTCGAAGAGTCAATCTCAACAGGCTCCACAAGCCCATTAGCCAAGGGGCCTGAGGGAGGAAACTCACTGGATAGAGCTGACATCTTGGGTCTTGGGCCCAATGTAGAGGGGTTAAGTCCTAGGTGAATCTGGGCCTGTAAAAATGCCTGCATTAGTTGCTTCCTGCCTAATAATGCTGAGTCCAAAGATATCTGGCTTACACAATGCAGTTAATTAAAGAGGTGGAACAGGCAATCTTAACATAAATGGACTGCATAAATGCAGCTTATTAGTCATCTGGTCTATTGGGAACAAAGGGTTTTCTCATTCCTTCTGCATTTACTCACTCAGACACTAGCTGTGGATAAATCTTTTATGACCAACAGATCACTATGCTCAGCTACTCAAGTAATGAATAGTAGAGAAAGACATAATGGCAACCTCAGTTTCTGAGCATTCAAATCAAACAATGTATGCCAGATAAACTTTAAAAAAATTAAGTAATTAATAAAATAACAAAAGAGATGTTGCAGTTTATAAAGTACCATCAGACTTGAATTACAACTTTAAAAAAAAAATACTGTAAAAATTATCTAAAATGATTTCATGTCTTTTTGTTTTGGCTTACCCACAAATAGAAAGCAGGCATTCCTCTATTGAGTCCCTCTGTGCTTTGGTAAGAGAGCATCCTTTAGACAGTCGGTACACAGTATGAAGTAATGAATCGATAAGAGAAGCATGGTGTTCAGTGCCAGCAAAAAGTGGGGCGCATTTAGTAAGCAAAGGCAGCACAGCAGTGCAAAGATATCGGTTAAGTGCTAGGGCCATGTCTGTCGCACTAAGGGCAGCCTGTTTAAAGACAGAAAAAAGAATATACTACTAAATCACTTAGTGATTTTTACAGAAACAAAATTAAAAGCCAATACAATTTACTCTTGGATTTGTACTGTGCATGAACAAGGAATATGCATTCTGCATTTACAGCATCTTGTATCAGGAAGTAAAAGAAGAACTTTTGTACAAAAGCTCAGAACTAGTAAAATTCTATATCTCCACAGTAAGACTAGAGGTGTCCAGACAACCTAAAGAATCATTTACTGATTGATACATATATCTGTTTCAAGGATGGCCCTGTGATGTTTTTAAACTTTCAGTGTGAGAAAAAACATAGTACTAGCTCTTCTTAGCAGCTCTTGCTTTGTTTCATGTCTGTCAGTTAATGAATTAAGATGATGCCTGTGCCCTCTGTTTTAAATGCATAATAAGGAAAACAAAGAAGTAAGAACACTTAATGTAAAGTTGTTCTGACTGTGATTCCATGAGTAGGTAGCCTACAGTGACAAAGGGAGTAACCAATGCTGAATTTAGGGGACGACCAGTCTTCCTGCCTCATTTTTTTTCATTTCTTTTAATTTTAGCTTCTGATTTGTCAGTGTTAACATCAGTTCCTTGCAAGTTAAACTTTAGAAGACTTGAATCAGATATACAACATCCAATGATAACCTATGCTTTGCTACTAAACCCAGTAAATACTGGGTTACACTAAGTATATGTTTTCTTAGTATCATAGGACGTTACTAGCCTAATGGCCCTGGGGGCCTTACAACTCCAAAAAAAGAAACCTCAATCAGCACCTATCACCCTTGTCAATGAGGGACACAGGTGGAACCCCTGAGACAAATTTGTGGTTTCCCATCCACTCATCAAGGTTACGCTTAAAGAGGGTCAGCGAGGTACTCTGTTTGACACATATGGAAGTCTATTCCAGAGACGGGGCAGCCACTGAGAGAAAAAACTGTCTCTCCATCAGGTTTTGTTGATGTTGTTTATTACATTTAGGCCTTTTGAATGGGTAATGTGCAAAGAGTTAGACTTACAGATATGGAGCATCTCTAGTAGGGCAGGGTCCGATATTGCTTGTGAGACACAAATCACCTCTGAGCATTCTGTATGATACCGAGTAGAGTGATAGTGAGAGTGATTTGAGCCTGTCCACATAGGACAGGTGTTGGAGACCATGGAATCTCTTTGTGAGGTACTTCTGTAGCATTTCCAGTTGGTGCAGGTGTTTGGAAAGATACATACCAAATGAGGTATTATACTCAATTACTGGCTTAATGAGAGAGGAGTACAGAGAGGTAATAACCTCATTTTTTTCTGGATGCAATCCCTTTATTTTTGAGGTGAACCAAGTAAAAGGCTTTTCTGACCACTGCTACTTCATGATGGTCAAAAGTGAGATTGTTGTCAACCTGAGTATCCAAGTCTCTCACCATAGGTTGTGTGCACAGGGGGTTGCCATTGATGTAGTAATCAGTAGGGACCGTGTTTTTGCCAAATGGTATGATAATATATTTTTTTGCATTTAACTTAAGGCCATGGCTTTGGCACCAGTCATTTGTTGCTGTGAGACCCTCTTGCAGTATGTTAGCATCATTTGGGGAGTCAAAGACAGCACCAAACTTATAGTCATCCACAAACTTGGTCAGCCACTGGCCTTTTGTCTTTGCCTGGACCTCTGAGAAGTAGATGGCAAACAGTAGGGGTCCCAGGACAGATCTGAGGAACACCACTTGTAACAGGTCTGCTGTGGGAGGTGGAGGTGCCTATTTTGACCTTGTGGGGCCTATCGGTGAGTCAACTGGCCTGATGAGAGAGGGATTTATGCCAAGTTGTGTTAGCTTTTTAATGATGCCCAAGTCAAGGTAAGCTGTATGCACTGACTTTCCCTCATCCAGGGCTTTAGTGACAGACTCAAAGAAGTCAACCAAGTTCAATAGGTAAGATCTTCCCTTGATGAATCTGAACTGGGTGGGTTCAAGTGCTTGGAGATTGCCTATGTCCTTGTTTATGAGATCCATAATAATACACTCCATGGCTTTACATAACAGACTTGTCAAGCTAATGGGGCAATAGTTTCCAGGGACAGTAGTGGCACCACCTTTGTGCAAGGGGATGACAATGGCAGTTCTCCACTCTGATGGAATGAAGCCTGTACTTAGGCTGTGGTTGAATACGGTGCTTAATGGTGAAGCTAGTTCATGCTGGAGATGGTGCAGAATACAGCCTGGGATACTATCAACTCCCATGGAAGCTGTGTTCTCTGCCTTGGATAGGGCCTTTAACACTTGATCTACAGAGATTTGAGGTACAGGGACAAGTATCAGGGATGTCAAATGAGCCTTTAGGGGGAAAGGGGGTGAAGTTTGCACAGAACCTATCTGCTAGCAGGTCGGCTAGGTCAACAGGATCAGTGTAAGTGGTACTGTTAAGTACTAATTTAGAACAAGCCTGAGCTTTGCCATGGAAGTTCCTGATGTAACTGAAGAAGGCTTTGTGGTTTCTCTTTGTTTCTGAGGCTAGTTTCAATTCATAATTGGCTTTGGAGGTTTTCACTAGTGATCTAATTTGCTTGTTGAAGCTGAGGAGGAAGTTTTTCCAATTTGGAATTTGTTCCCTTTTTACCCTTGGACAACAGTTTCTTCCTTTTGCTGTAAAGCCTGTTGATAGAGGATGTCCACTAGACAGGTTTTTGTTTCCTTGAGGAGAAGGTTTTTTTAGTTCTGTTGGGTATGGCTTGGTCCATGCAGTTGTACAGGTGCTTGTACACTGCATTGGCATACTGTTCAGCATAGTTGTCTTCAGCTTCTGGGGGGGGGGGGGTTGAAGCTACTGATATCCACCATTAGGAGGTTGTAGTCAGCCTTTGAGAGGTTTTTTAGCCTGGTTATGGTTGGGGGTTTGGGGGTTGGGTGGGACAGAAACTTCAAATGAGGCAGACCTATGATCTGATCTCACCAGGGAAGAATGTACAATGGGAGTGGTGCAGCGGTCACCCATGTTGGTGAGAACTGAGTCCAGAATGTTATCTCCCCTTGTGTCTAATACATTAGGATTGATGAAGTCAAGGAATCATTGGGTGAGTGCATTAGTATAGGAATAATTCATCCAGCATATGGTGGGGTAGTTGAAGTCATCAAGGATCAAGGTGTTAGGAGCACCTTGATGGATTCAAGTAGGTCAAGGTAAGAGGAGTGGGTTTCCTGAGTCATGAAAGGGGGTCTATAGCTGGCTATAACTTGGATGGGTGTCTTGCCAACTGTCAGCTGCACCTGGAGTAATTACAGTGCAACATACTGGGAAACCAGTCTGGAGGTGTGTCTGTCCTTAATGAAGATAGAGACTCCACCACACTTAGTCTTCCCAACCTCATTTTGAGGTTGGAATGTGTGGAATGAGGTATAGCCTAGTAAGGGAGGGGTGCTCTCTGCAGCCCTGAACCAAGTTTCTGTGCCAGCACAGACATCGGCATCTTCCAATGTGAGGAGAGCCTCCAGTAAGTGCATTTTCAGGTTAAGGCTCCTAGAGTTAAGCAGCATGATCTTCAATTTCCTTTCTGATAGACCTTTTGCGTTGGAAGATTTGTCTTTGGGACATAGCCTAAAAAGGCACAATGGGGGAGGCAAGAGCCTTGGCCAAGATCTGGAACCCCAGGGATGACAGGTGGAGGTCATCCCTGGCAAAGCATTAAGGCCTGCAGACCATGTCATCCCAGCCAGATAGATACTGGATCCCTTTGGAAAGACACCAGAAACTAAGCCAACTGTTGAAGTCAATTATATGTTGTTCATATTGTAGACATTTGTGAAACTTGACTGTCTATCCCGAGAAAGAGAATAACAGAATAAGCACACATTACAACATAACACTCTATTTTGTGGTTCAGGAAGCAACAACCGAATGTGCTGTGCATGTACCACAAGGATAACAGCTCTAAACGGATTAATGCACAATTTCTGGGTAAGCAGTTAATGTTTTCTCCCATTAATGCTTGTGCTGCTGTTACTCACTTAGTAAGTGCCAGTTAGGCCTAGCCTGGTTCTGTAGTATACAGGAATAAAGCTCTGACTACAACTCAGATAAACTGAGACAGAGGAGAGGACTGGGTGCTGAAAGAGATGAGGAGGGAATGGGGAATGGAAGTGAACAACTCCTACCAGGTTGTTCACACTAGAGCCCAGCAGAAGTTGCTTCCATCAGCTAATCATTGACCTGAACATTATCAGCTTGGTATCCCACTCAGCAATAGTACCAATCAGAGGCAGTGTGTGTAGGGGCATGCACGTGTCAAGTGTTGGAAACAGGATACCCCCTAGTGATGTGGCACTTATGACACCATAAAAAGAATAATAGAAAATCCCAGACATACGAATTAATGAAGGCTTCACTGCAGGACCATAAGCAGGCTGGGAGAGTGGTAGCAGCATTGGAATTTGCAAGACATTCCATGGGCCTTCAGGCTGCAGATGGATTTGACAGTAACATCAGATTTTCCTATCAGATGATGGGTGCCTAGTCAGGAGTGTCTATGGAGTAGTACAGGCAAGCCATTCAATAGGTAATTAAGTTGTAAGGATGATGGTCTTTGGACAGCCAGGGTAAAACATGTTCACAGCTGCCTGGATAATGGCTTCCAACAGATGGCTTTTGTTTTGACCTAAGACTGAATGTAACTTTAATGCAGGGGAAGAAATGGGTTGTATTCCACTGCAGGAAGGCTCAATGGTCAAAAGGCATCGGGTAAAAATCAAGACAAGGAAAAACAGTGCCAGTTAAGTCTCCTTCTCTCTCATTCCCCACTTCCTGCTTCAAAAAATAATTGTAGCTGATTACCCCAGCCCACATTCCCTACCAGATAAAAACATTACTTTGCTGCTTATCAGGTATAATGTTGATGATATTCAAATTGGTTAAGTTCATCTTCCTGATGCTGACAACCCAGGTTGCTGTAATAATAATAAGAAATCACTGCCCTGAGTTTTTACGACAGCAACTTTCTTTTTTTTTCTGTGGTTATGTGACACGCCCAAATCGGGAATATTGCAGAGGTACTTGTTTAGTTGGTTTGTGTCCAACTAGAATCAAGCAAAATAAGACATGAGAACACTGAACAGATGAGGGGATTACACTTTATATTTCCTGTTATGATTTGCTGTACAACTATAGAAACTGGTTTTAAATCATTATCAACATTTAAGAAGATTTTGATATTAGTATGTAGATTAGAATGCAGTTGTGATAAAACAGTTATTAGTTTGCATAGCTTTTCTCCCCAGGCCTCGACTGAAAATGGGTTTTCAACACAGTGGACTTTCCCAGTCAGCAAATGTCAATAAATAAATAACAAATTCTATATATGTGTATATATCTGTATCTATATATAAATAGCTATATCTATATCTATCTAAATATTGCAGCAGCTGGAGAGGCCACAAAAGTTCCTCACCAAAAGGATAAAGGGTCTCAAAAATCTGTCCTATGCTGACCGACTGAAAGAACTCCAGCTCTATTCAGTCGCTTACCGCTTGCTCAGAGGTGACCTTTGCCTAACATACAAGGCCATGTCAAACCCAGATTTGATGAATATGCTTCACCTCAAAAAATCTAGATCCATCAGAGCCACAAGGGCGGGAGACTTAAACCTTGACACGGCTATTAATAGGACGTGCTGGAGGGATAGATTCATCACCCAAAGACTCCCTATGCTGTGGAACAAAATCCCGGTACATGTGAGGCAGAGCACCTCGCTGGCCTTGTTCAAGAGAAATCTTGACCAATGGATGGGAGATCGCAGATATACCCCAGGGATTACCTCAGTGTCACTGCTCGACAGAGGCACAGAAAAATAATGGGTATAGTTCCCCATACTAAAGGGGTGGCCTAAGCCACAAAACGATGGGCTAGGCTTGTAAATGCCCTCGGGCAGATAGCCTAGTATGAACCTATGAACCTATGAACCTATATATATATATGGATCTATATTACCATATCACGCGCTCAGAAGAGCGAATGACAGATAATCGACCCCATGTAAGTAAAAGCTTACAATGTCAAACTTCAGAACAGCGATTGTTTTCCAAACAGTAAAACATTACTTAATGTGGGTGGCTTCACCCCTCCCACACCCCCCAACATGGGGGGCTGTGCCCCCACACACCCCTTACTTAAATATACCAACTCCAAGATCGCACTACAGTGCCGAAAAGGCAAAGTAGCGAAAGCGGGCAAACAAATTCTTTCCCAGGGAAAAAATTAGCTGAAACGCCGCTTCACTATTTTGCCTTTTCACGCTTTACTGTTCGACAAAAATGCATTCAACAACCTGCATCTGCGACTGCAGGATAGGGAACCTATATATATATATTTATATATATATATATATATATATATATATATATATATATATATATATATATATATATAATCACCAAAACCAGATTCCAGCACTCACATACTTTCTGCAACATTTCCAATGAAAATCCACAAGTTAAAGCACAAAACGAACACTAAACTGAGTGTTAAAGATTTATTCCAAGTGCAAATGCACAAAGCAACCATTCAGGTAATCTGCACAGCGGCCATACTGCTGCAAACACAGACCAGTAACCAGTTTCAACCCCTGGCGTCCTCAGTGTGAAAATACACAGAATGAAGATGTTGCTTGCATAAGTACATATGCAAGTGTTACTCAGTCAATTAATTTAAAGAAAAAGAACAGGAACATTCAAACTAAATAAATTATTAAACCCAATGTTCACAAAAAAACTGCCTTGAATACATGAAACAACCTGATATGCATCCATATACCTACACATATTACCATATATAAAAAAATGTATGCACGTATATACATACATAAAAGATGTTTATAAAATACATATAAACATATATAGTAATTCATATGAAGCATATGTTACATAAATCACCAAAGGCAAATATAGAATGTCATAAGAAAATCGGAGGTGTCAACTACAGACAATATGAACCACTAACCAGAATATATAAGTGAGTGACTAATAATACTACTAAGGGACAGAGAAAAAAAACTTTTTTACCAAAACTTAATCCTAACTCATCAAGCAAACCTACCACTGGTCATTTAGACCTGGTTTATAGTGCCCCTAATTTAGTTATCCACATCCTCTCTTTTCTGTCAAGAATTTCATGTTTACTTATATCAGACAACCTACTACCCTTCAACAAATCAATGCCCAAAAAAAGGAATTGCACCATACTATGTACCAAACTGTGCTTAAATAATGCACTCCTCTGTCGCTTACAGTTGATATCACTTAAATGTAGTGCAATCCTACTCTTTAGGCTTCTAGAAGTTTGTCCGATGTAAAAAGCCCCACATTGACATACTGTCATGTAGATCAGCCAGTCAGAACGACAGGTAATGAGATATTTGATATCAAAAACCTTCGGAGTATTGACAGATTTAAAGGATTTAGTACATAACATAACTTTACAGTACAAGCAGTTACCACAGGGGTTACTACCCCTGGGTAAATCACTTCAGGCATCACCATCCAACCAGTCAATCTGCTTGTACCAAGATAAAGATTCACCTAAATTTCGACCCCGCCTATAACTGTAAAAACAGTTATTCTCCAGGCATTGATCAAAAAATGGATCAGACTTTAATATATCCCAATGTTTAGGAATCACATTCCTGATTCTAAAAGTATTGGTACCAAAGTTTGTAACAAATCTGATTTTTCAAATGGCAGGTGACCTATCTCTTACTTCTGTTGTGTTCAAATTCTTACTCCCCAGGAAATCATCTCTATTAAAATTGGATGCTATGGCTTTATTTCTCTGAATGTTAATGCCAGAATAACCCCTCCTCACAAATCTATCACCCATTTTATCCAGTTCTTTTTTATAACAGGTATCCTCACAACAAATGCGCCTCGATCTCTAAAACTGAGCTTTTGGTATATTGCACATAACATGTCTAGGGTAACAACTGTCCGCCTGCAAGATGGCATTTTTAGTAAAGGGTTTCCTACAGAGATTCATCTTCATAGTACCATCTGGGTTCTTAGTCACAGTCACATCCAAAAAATTAATGCTATCAAGCTTGATTCTATCAGTGAATGTTAAACCAAATCGATTTGAGTTCAGATATTTCACAAACTCTAACCAGTTCTGGATAGTGCCAGACCAAATCCGCCAGCAGTCGTCCAAATAATGACGCCACATGGTAAGTTCTTTCTTAAAAGGACAAGAATGTTATATATAAACTCCCTCTCAAAATACCACAAAAAGAGGTCCACATATATAGGCTCAAAAGTTGTACCCATCGCAGTTCCCATCATTCGTAGATAGCACTCACCATGGAAATAAAATGCATTATGCTCTAATACCAACTGCACCAAGGTTAACAAAAAATCAGTTTGTCTAGGTTGATGCTTATCATACATTTCTAACCAATACTTTAATGCCTGAATACCTCCACTATGTGGTTCACTTGTATATAGTGCCTGGACATCGAGGGTACAAAGATAGGAGGTTGGGTGTATCTGCAAATCATTCATTAAGGACAACAAGTTGCTAGAATCTTTTAGCCTAGCCCTGACCAAGCTGAGTAATGGCTTCAATTCATGCTCTAAATACACAGATAGGGGTTCTGTTAAAGATCCCCTACCTGAAATGATAGGCCTACCTGGGGGGTTCAAAATAGTTTTATGTATTTTGGGTAGAATATAAAAACGTTGAGGTACAGGATTATTAACAAGAAGCTGCTTTAATACGGATTCTGATATATCCCCATTCAATTTGGCACTCAAAAGAAATCCATCTATCTTTCGTTTAAAGTCCAAAGTGGGATCAAGAGGCAGTCTATAATAAAACCTGCCATCTCTCAATTGTCACAAAGCTTCTCCCAAATAATCATCTTGTGCCCATATTACAATGTCTGCCTTGACTATTACTAAGTCTTTTTTAGTTTTTAACTGTATCAGAGCATCTCTCTCAAGCTTGGTCAAATTATCACCAAATCCCCTGAAAATAGAATTTTGATTAACATGTAAATCATGCAACACCAAATCCTCAAACAGTTTCACCCGAGGGTGATATGGTGGTTGGAAGTCAGATTTCTTAAAAAGAAAACCATCAGAAGTGACATCAGCAGTATCACTGCAATCAGCTTTAGCATTAAAAAATATTTTAAATTTAAAGCTCTGCAAAAATGCTTAACATCATTATAAACATCAAACTCAGAAATAAAGCATGAATGTATATAACTGAAGCCTTTATTTAGCACACTTTTCTCATGCATAGTTAACTCGTAGTTAGTTAAATTAACTATGAGATTATCCATCTCAGCATCATGGCTATCAATTATGTTTGCATTAATTCCCTGAATGTTTGCTGTATGTTGCTCCCTGGTTAGCCTTTGATGTTTGCATCTACCTCTTCTAAAGGGCCACCTCTTTCCATTAATTTTTTGTGAACCGGACATGTTAAATCTTCCACAAATTCAGCTTCAGTATCAGTACTGGGTGGGTTGGATGAAAAATCAGATGAACTAGAGTCAGTAGTGCCTTCAGCACTTCTAGAAGGCTTTAGAATAGACTTGTTTCTTCGCCACTTATATTTAGATTGTCTTTTAATAGCATCCGAGAAACGCACTGATCTTTTAGTGGTTTTCCAAGAGAAAATTACATTATTCGCCATATCCCCCAAATCTCGGTTAGACTTCCTTAGTTTTTTGTCCCTGACCTCATTTTCAAAAGTATTCCTTTCACTTAAATATGACTTGCAAGTATTTTGATAGTCCCCCTCGTTTTCAAATTGTTGCACATTTTCCAAACATTCATCAAGCTTTGCCTAAATATCTAGTAGAGAATGTTCATAAAACTCCACTAGCAATTCAATAAACATTTTAGAAGCAGTGCATTGAATCAAATGCCAATTTATCATAAAATCAGCATTTTCTTTGCCTAAATAAACCCTTAAACCTCTTGGCGCCATTTCCGCCTTAATGTATGCCTTCAGCAATTTAATATGCCATATTGTCGATCAAAATTTTTTAGTAAGCAAAGTCAGTTCTCTGAACATAAGTTGCATATTTTTAACACGACTCACCTCCACAGTGGTCTCCATTCCTTTAATAACACTGCGGCCCTCAAAACAAGCCACATCATCCTTATCCAACAGCAAATTGCTGATAAAAGCACGTAGGTCACCTCCCGTAGCCATGAATGTAGATGCTCAATCAAAAAAACAATGTCCCAAGTCAAAATAGACCAAAACTTCAAAAAAAGGCAGCACACTAAACATATTATATCCCAAAAGCGAATAAGTGCTTGCCCAGACAAACGTGGTGCTCAGAACTCAATGTACAATCAACAAAACCAGATTCCAGCATTCGCATACTTTCTGCAACATTTCCAATGAAAATCCACAATTTAAAGCACAAAATGAACACTAAATTCAGTGTTAAAGATTTATTCCAAGTGCAAATGCACAGAGCAACCATTCAGGTAATCTTCACAGCAGCCATACTGCTGCAAACACAGACCGGTTACCAGTTTCGCCCCCCCTGGCATCCTCAGTGTGAAAATACACAGAATGAAGATGCTGCTTGCATAAGTACACATGCAAGTGTTACTCAATCAATTAATTTAAAGAAAAATAACAGGAACATTCAAACTAAATAAATCAATAAACCCAATGTTCACGAAAAAACTGCCTTGGATACATGAAACAAACTGATATTCATCCATACACCTACACATATTACCATATATAAAAATGTATGCACATATATACATACATAAAAAATGTATATAAAATACATATAAAAACAGATAGTAATAAACTATTACTATACTATTTTGAACCCCCCAGGTAGGCCTATCGTTTCAGATAGGGGGGTCTTTAACAGAACCCCTATCTGTGTATTTAGAACATGAATTGAAGCCATTACTCAGTTTGGTCAGGGCTAGGCTAAAAGATTCTAGCAACTTTTTGTGATTAATGAATGATTTGCAGATACACTCAGCCTCCTTATCTTAGTACCCTTGATGTCCAGGCACTATATACGAATATACCACATAGTGGAGGTATTCAGGCATTAAAGTATTGGTTAGAAATGTATAATAAGCATCACCCTAGACAAACTGATTTTTTGCTAACCTTGGTGCAGTTGGTATTAGAGTATTTGTTTGTGTCTTTCGGCTTTTCCCAGTTAGGGGTCACCACAGCGGAACTCCGGTACGCTAATGATTGGTAGTGGATTTTTACATACTGGGTTATCAGCCCTGATGCACAACCTTTAACGAAGGCATGCCCCATTCATGTATGCCTCCACACAGAAGACACTCTAGCTAAGAATCGAACGGGACAACGTCTTGCTATGAGGCGACAACGCTACCGCAGTATTAGAGTATAATGTCTTTTATTTCATGGTGAGTGCTATCTACAAATGATGGGAACTGCGACGGGTACAACTTTTGCACCTATATATGCAGATCTCTTTATGGGGTATTTTGAGAGTGAGTTTATATATAGTGATTCTTGTCCTTTTAAGAAAGAACTTACCATGTGGCATCGTTACTTGGATGACTGCTGGGAGATTTGGTCTGGCACTATCCAGAATTGGTTAGATTTTGTGAAATATCTGAACTCAAATCAATTTGGTTTAACATTCATTGATAGAATCGAGCTTGATAGCATTGATTTTTTGGATGTGACTGTGACTAAGAATCCAAATGGTACTGTGAAGATGAATCTCAATAGGAAACCCTTTACTAAAAAAATGCCATCTTACAGGTAGACAGTTGTCATCATAGACATGTTATGTCCAATATACCGAAAGCTCAGTTTCAGAGATTGAGGCACATTTGTAGTGAGGACACCTGTTATAAAAAAAGAATTGGATAAAATGGGTGATAGATTTGTGAGGAGGGGTTATTCTGGCATTAACATTCAAAGAAATAAATCCAAAGCATCCAATTTTAATAGAGATGATTTCCTGGGGAGTAAGAATTTGAACACAACACAAGTAAGAGATAGGTCACCTGTCATTTCAAAAATCAGATTTGTTGCAAACTTTGATACCAATACTTTTAGATTCAGGAATGTGATTTCTAAGCATTGGGATATAGTAAAGTCGGATCCATTTTTTGATCAATGCCTGGAGAATAATTGTTTTACAGTTAAAGGCGGGGTAGAAATTTAGTTGATTCTTTATTTTGGTACAAGCAGATTGACTGGTTGGATGGTGACGCCTTAAGTGATTTACCCAGGGGTAGTAACCCCTGTGGTAATTGCGTCTACTGTAAAGTTATTTCACATACTAAATCCTTTACATCTGTCAATACTCTGAAGTTTTTTTATATTAAATATCTAATTACCTGTCGTACTGACTGTGTGACTACATGACAGCATGTCAGTGTGGGGCTTTTTATATTGGACAAACTTCTAGAAGCCTAAAGAGTAGGATTGCCCTACATTTAAGTGATATTAGCTGTAAGTGACAGAGGAGTGCATTATTTAAGCACATTTTGGTACATAACATGGCGCAATTCCTTTTTTGGGGTGTTGGTTTGGTGAAGGGTAGTAGATTTTCCGATATAAGTAAACATGATATTCTTGACAGAAAAGAGAGGATGTGGATAACTAAATTAGGGGGCACTGTATAAACCACGTCTAAATGACCATTGGTAGGTTTGCTTGATGATTTAGGATTAGCTTTTGGTAAAAAAGGGTTTTTCTCTGTCCCTTAGTATTATTATTAGTCATTATAAAACGACCCCCCATTAATATCAAAAAACGTGCACGCTGATTGGTCAGTGTGCACGTTGTAAATCAAAGACCTATACTAATTGAAAAAGGTCCGGTCGCCCTAACTTTTTCCATTTGTATGTCTCTTTTTATTTATTTATTTATTTTTTACAGCAACGGAGAACGCAAGATCTCCATTGCTTTTTAGAAACTATCTCGCTATGTTAAAGGAGTTTAACATGGCGAGACAGCTTTAAAAAAATTAACGGAGATCTTCCTTTCTCCATTGCTTTTTTTAAAGCTGTCTCGCCATGTTAAATGGGTTTAACATAGCGAGACAGCTTTTAAAAAAACAACGGAGATTCTCAGTTGCTTTTTTAAAGCTGTCTCGCTAAGTTAAACTCCTTTAACATAGCAAGACACTTTGTAAAACACAATGGAGATCTTGCTTTCTCCATTGCTTCCACCCACAGCTGTGATGTGCTGTGTAAGCATACGCATGTGCAGTACATCAGAACTGCCGCAGAATTCCAGACAGCTGCGGAAGGGCAGCACGGAGGCATTATACAATGCCATTATTTAAGAAAAGTAAGCATTTTCTTTCTTAAATAATATCATTGTATAATAGCAATAACCCACTTCTGGGTGTGGGTAATGCTGGATTTACCCACGGTTGCCTTTGTTTGGCCACTTGGGCTTCGCCTTCATGACCAAACCACGCCAACTGTGGGTAAATCCAGCATTACCCACACCCAGGCATGGGTTATTGCTTAATTCACTTATATATTCTGGTTAGTGGTTCATATTGTCTGTTGTTGACACCTCCCATTTTCTTATGACATTCTATATTTGCCTTTGGTGATTTATGTAACATATGCTACATATGAATTACTATCTGTGATTATATGTATTATATAAACATTTTTTATGTGTGTATATACGTGCATACATTTTTTTGTATATGGTAATATGTGTAGGTATATGGATGCATATCAGGTTGTTTCATGTATTCAAGGCAGTTTTTTCATGAACATAGGGTTTGCTGATTTATTTAGTTTGAATGTTCCTGTTCTTTTTCTTTAAATTAATTGATTAACACTTGCATGTGTACTTATGCAAGCAGCATCTTCATTCTGTGTATTTTCACACTGAGGATGCCAGGGGGTGAAACTGGCAACTGGTCTGTGACTGCAGCGGTATGGCCACTATGAAGATTACCTGAATGGCTGCTCTGTGCATTTGCACTTGGAATAAATCTTGAACACAGAATTTAGTGTTCGTTTGTGCTTTAACTTGTGGATTTTCATTGGACGTCTTGCAGAAAGTATGCGAGTGCTGGAATCTGGTTTTGGTGATTGTACATTGAGTTCCGAGCACTGCATTTGTCGGGGCGAGCACCTATTTACTTTTGGGATATATTTATACACACACATATATATATATATATATATATATATATATATATATATATGTATGTATATGTGTGTGTGTGTGCGTGTGTGTGTCTATATATATATATATATATATATATATATATATATATATATAGATATATATATATATATATCTGTATGGATCTACTTTACTTCATTGAAAACACATTTGGTCTAAAGTCAGTTTCCCCAATTCACTTGACTGAAAGCTCACTTCATCAAAAACTAATTTCACTGTAACTCATTTCATCGAAAGTAATACATGGCCTTTTCCCCACTGCAGTGCAACCCTGGAGTTAGAATATTAAGTAAGGGGGGTGTGGGTGGCATAGCCCCCTCACCTATGTTAAACATTTTAAACAATGCACATGTATACTTCCAAGTTAAATAAATAACTCCAAAAGACAAATTATAATCAAACTATAAGTGTGTGTGTGTGTGTGTGTGTGTGTGTGTGTGTGTGTGTGTCTATATATATATATATATATATATATATATATATATATATATAGAGAGAGAGAGAGAGAGGGAGAGAGAGAGAGAGAGACAGAGAAAGAGAGAGAGATACACCTATATATACTTACTAACAACAATGCACACACACACACACACACACACACATATATATATATATATATATATATATATATATATATATATAATATCTATGGGTCTAACTGATAACACCGACATGCCAAAACACCGACAACTAAATAACCAACACAACAAAACCAAAAAAAAAAAAGAAAGTTCAAAAACACGAAACGTCACATGCCCGACAAACCACAATCCTGACAATCAACAAAACAAATACCTTTCAAGAAAAACACACACACAACACAAGCACACCAAAAACCTTACAAACCAACACTAAACCTTACATACACAATTATCTATGCACTAACCTTAACCCAAACCCTAACCCTAAGGTCCGTCACTATCGCACACTTATCTTACCGCACTCTAACACTAACTTAATCCACCCCTAACCCTTAACTCTGTCACTATCGCACACTTACCTTACCCGCACTCTAACCCTAACTCACTTAACCTGCCCCTAAACCTAAAGTCCGTCACTATCACACACTTACCTGACCTGCACCCTACCCTAACGTCCGTCACTATCACACACTTACCTTACCCACACCCTGACCCTAACGTCCATCCCTATCGCCCACTTACCTTTACATGTTGGTGTTCACACACACACACACACACACACATATATATATATATATATATATATATATATATATATATATATAATATCTATGGGTCTAACTGATAACACCGACATGCCAAAACACCGACAACTAAATAACCAACACAACAAAACCAAAAAAAAAAGAAAGTTCAAAAACACGAAACGTCACATGCCCGACAAACCACAATCCTGACAATCAACAAAACAAATACCTTTCAAGAAAAACACACACACAACACAAGCACACCAAAAACCTTACAAACCAACACTAAACCTTACATACACAATTATCTATGCACTAACCTTAACCCAAACCCTAACCCTAAGGTCCGTCACTATCGCACACTTATCTTACCGCACTCTAACACTAACTTAATCCACCCCTAACCCTTAACTCTGTCACTATCGCACACTTACCTTACCCGCACTCTAACCCTAACTCACTTAACCTGCCCCTAAACCTAAAGTCCGTCACTATCGCACACTTACCTGACCTGCACCCTACTCTAACGTCCGTCACTATCACACACTTACCTTACCCACACCCCGACCCTAATGTCCATCCCTATCGCCCACTTACCTTTACATGTTGGTGTTCTCAGCGTCGGGATTCTCAACTGTCGGTCTTCTCTGTTGTCGATCTTCCAGTGTCGGTGTTCTCGTTGTCGGCGTTTAGAGATTTCGTCATTTTCAGGTACACCCATATATATATATATATATATATATATATATATATTTACAATCAATATTCATATATAACTGCAGACTATTGGTAAATGCTCTACTACCTTGAAATTGTATAACTTCACAGGAACTCTTGGCAAAGCAGAAATGTTAAAAGTGTTTTCACAGAGCAATCAAAAGTACTAGAAAGAATGCATCAGGTCCAGCCTCAGGGTCAGAGCTAAGTATGCAGTTAACACAAATGGCCATGTGGACAAAACTTGCCAAACACACTGCAATAAATGTGGAAAAAACTGAACAGTCAATAGTAAGAAATCACTAGAGGCAGAGAGCTATTTCCTAAACATGAAAAGTTAAATCCTAGAAAATGCTCACCGTATCTAAGGAAGCAGCAGCACGAAGATCTGGAAGAAAGCCGACTTCTAGGAGGTGAAGAAGAAAATCCTGGTCTTCAATACCATACACTCTGTCCAAGAAAAGAACCATGGCTGCTTTGTGGTCTGGGCAAAATCCTGCGGACATGTCTGGCTCAACTACAGAACCATCTAATAAAACAATAACACATACATTTCAATACATTCAAAATACACAGCTGTAAATAATATATTCATGTTAGACACAAGTATAAGCTACATTGTGCCTACCTGTGGCTTGAACCTACTACAGACTTTTTTTAAATAAATATGTAGTCGTACACAACTTAGAATGTGTTGTATAAGAAGAAAGGCAAGAGAAGGTGTGCTTGATGTAAATATTTTCATATGGTTCAGGAGCTTAGAAGTATGAAACTAAAGGCAAGTGCCTTATAGTCCCTCGAAATATAGCAATATATGTGCCACACACATATCTTCTTAGCTATACTGAGCAAATGATGTAGGTAACTTTATTTTGTATTATAATGTCAAACATGCAGTATAGGCCAAACCATCTTGTTATTTATATTACATTTTGCTAAATAACAGTAACGCTACTTAAGGTTAAAATTGCTTTAAAGGTAGAAACAAAAAACATTTCTAGATGGAGTTCACAAGACTGCTACTGAATTTGTTATGATCATGGATTCATTTTCTGATACCTACTTTATCCTACTTTGGGGGAGGTTGCAGAGAATCTAGACCTTATATCCTGAGACAGAAGATGCATACAGCAAAAAGTCAGTCTTAGTTTGGATGTCAGTCCATACACAGATACTCATACACGCATACAAACATACGTGGTAATACCTTGAAATCTTGGATACATTTCCACAAATCCTGAAATATAGAGACTAAATGGCTGAAAAAACAGACTTGGATATACCAAGCCCACCCAAGATGTCCATTTGTCAGAATATTCCCTTTTCTCCAAAAAAATAAAGCTCTTTGAGTTGGTGTATATATATATATATATATATATATATATATATATATATATATATATAGACACGTACATATATCAACAGAAAGGGAAAACTAGGATATAGTAATTTCTGTACAACTAATTTTCCCCTCTCTGTTGCTTTGTTTTCCTTAAGGAAAGTGTGTACTACCTACTAGGACACATTGTCAAAATATTTATATATATATATATATATATATATATATATATATATATATATATATATATATATATCTATATATGTATCCATCCACAACCCCTTCTTTCCCTATTTTTGCATAAGGGGTTGCGGATGCCACTTCAACAGTGACAATCCTCTAGAGCCAAGGTTCACACTGCTGGGTGGCTAGTGTGTGGTGTGTATCTAGAGAGAAAAACAAACTGGAAACAACGACAACTGGTCATAGTGCAACACTACCAACTTAATTTCACCAAAGTTTCTTTACTGAGTTGAGCACTTTCATTCTGAAATTTACTCAGAACTTCATCAGAACTAATTAACAAATTAAAAACAAATGTTTATATACCATCTTGGAAAACCACATGACAACAGCCAGCCACTAGTATCCAAACCCCAATTAATTAATTAATTAGTACTGCAAATAAGTTAATCATGAATTTAAAAACACAAGCTAATAAACATCATAATATTTCAACTTTAAAAGGGAATTACTAGAACAGGCTCCATTTATCCCTGGTTCGTTTATGATATCCAGTCTAAGCTACCATTTAAGCTCACATTTATTCAAATCATCATTTATAATCCAAAGTTGAGGGTTATTATGTACCTGTTCCACCACTACAAAAAAAAAAAAAAAGAATGAGTGTTAAAATGCGTAACATGTTTATACAGTGCATTAGTAACCTTTTCATTTCTTCTGTCCAGTTGGTGTTCATAAATACAATCTTTAAGTCTTCTTAAGGTTTTTATATTACTGCTTATGAAACCAAGCATCCATTTGTTTTGGAAGGTTATATTTACGGCATAGTTTACAAGCAACTCTAAAGACTAAATCTACAAAGAAAAAGAAGAATGATTGTCATTATGACAATGACTGGTTCCACAAAGAAAATGGGAAATCTAAACATCAATAAGGAATTTTCAGTAAGATGAGACTGCCCCTTATTTATGGAGGGAGAGCACTACTAATTATTTGACTATCATGAAAGTGGATTACGCTGCCCTTTCAAATATTTAAATATTTGACTACCAAGAAAGTGGTCTACGCTGCTCTCATTACTTGGTATGTGAACAAAATTCTAGTTGACATTCTTGCACGTGGTTCGTCGCAATGAAGTGGGGTAGTGCAAGCATTTATTTATGTTTGTACATCTGAGAGAGATTTTGTATCTCCCGATGAGGAGTGAGGGACAAGTAATTTACTATCAGGAATGTATATTAAATACTACCCAACTCTTTGTTGGTTGGACAACACTTCAGCTAATGGCCCAATGATAAACGCCTGAAATACGTTGTATTATTGGATACCAGTCATCAGGGAAAGTGGCAGTAAGATCGGTATTGGCCAATTTACTCCGCTATTTTATATAGGTTTAAAAACCATGAAAAAACTTGGTTTAAGTCTAAATGAATAGAGAGATTCATAATACCACCAACGGATTATCTGGTTTGGCACGTGTGTCACACTTTAAGATGCTAAATAAGTGAATAGTATAGCAAAACAACACCATTGTTGATAATCAAGCATGTCATCATGACTTAAGGACTGTCGCTTATTGTGATGGCAGGTTTAGTAGACCATCGCAAGAATACTGGGAATTACAACATGATTTTTGCCTTGGTTTGGTGAATAACCTTTACACCAAAATGATACTGTGATCAGTTTCTTTTTGCAAGCCTTTTGAATGTAAGGGTTTGAAAGATTCTTCCAGTACAATAAAGAATGAATTAATCAGAACCAAATATTATGAAATACTTGCCAGAAAACAACTGTCATATACAAATGAATGAAGGAGGCATTAAGCTGTCAAATATGTATACTTATAACTTTGATTGGCTAAAATGGACCATTGTCGTTTTTTATTGGTTGTTTTTTCAGCTAATTTGCATATCAATCAAAAAAATGCCCATACGAACAGCCTAGGGGTGTGATTCAAGCATGAAATTTTCATTGGCCTTACAAGTCTAAAAGAGATGAGAAAAGGAAAGCAGACATTGGCTAATTGAAACAAGCTGGTAGTGGCCAATCAAGTGTAAAAATTTTATATAAAAGTAAGAATGTCCCGACCTTTTTTACGATCTGATGAAGATTAAATCGAAAGCGCTTATCGTT
The DNA here is from genome assembly GCF_019279795.1 of Protopterus annectens. Taxonomy (NCBI): domain Eukaryota; kingdom Metazoa; phylum Chordata; order Ceratodontiformes; family Protopteridae; genus Protopterus; species Protopterus annectens. The sequence goes on from NC_056727.1 coordinate 821,973,310, forward strand.
TGTGAGCATCCAGGGACTTTTACTTTCTTATTGTCTTTTAACTGGAATCATTAAATTCATTTTAATACGGACACTGGATGTGTTTTGTGGACTAGTTTGTCAGCAACTTTGTTTAAATCTTTAGAGACTCAGCGTTAACCTTGGTGATTTATCTGTCCTAGTTTGTGCTTTTGTTGTTGATTTGGCAGTTTCACCATAGCAGTTGGAAGATTTCTTTCAATTAATTAATTAATTTTTACTGCAAATAAGTTAATCATGAATTTAAAAACACAAGCTAATAAGCATCATAATATTTCAACTTTAAAAGGGAATTACTAGAACAGGCTCCATTTATCCCTGGCTCGTTTATGATATCCAGTCTAAGTTATCATTTAAGCTCACATTTATTCAAATCATAATTTATAATCCAACCTTGAGGGTTATTATGTACCTGTTTCACCACTACAAAAAAAAAAAAAAGAATGAGTGTTAAAATGCTTAACATGTTTATACAGTGCATTAGTAACCTTTTCATTTCTTCTGTCCAATTGGTGTTCATAAATACAATCTTTAAGTCTTCTTAAGGTTTTTGCCTATATAAAATTCTGGGCATCGATGGCACTCAGCCAAATATACCACATTTTTAGAATAACATGAAAAATGACAATTGATCTTATAAGTATTGCCTCTAATACAAAAACTGTCACCTACGAGCATGTACAAAAATGCATGGAATTAGCCATACCCAACAGAACCAAGATGTTCTCCATAAAAAAGAAGACAATCTGGTGGTCCCACACCATTAATAAACTCTACAATAGAAGGAAGAAAATGTTGCAGAAAAAGGTGAAGTCCCAAGACTGGAAAAGCTCCCTTATTAGCCTAAAAAAAAAGTTGAGATCCCTCATCAAAACCTCTAAAGCCAGCTATGAAGGCAGAAATGCAGCAGACACTAAAAACAACCACAATGCATTCTATATTTATATCAAGAATCTCCATGGCAATATTCAGGTTTGCTCTGAGTTACTGCACAAAGGTACCTCCTATACTGAGCCAACAGATATTGCCAACATACTGGCCGACAGATTCAGTGCCAACTTTACCCTTCTCTCCCCCCACTAAAGGACGAATCACAATACTGGAGGAATGCCAGGCACCCAGCATTACTGCACCACAGGTTAAAGCTGCATTGTCCAAGGCCAAGAATGCAGCTTCTATGGAACCTGACAATATCCCTGGATGTGTTCTACATGAACTACAAAGTGAACTGGCACCACATCTGTGTGCCTTGTTCAATTACAGCCTCACCTTAGGCTTTGTCCCTACTGAATGGTGCACTGCTATCCAGTCTAAGTTACCATTTAAGCTCACATTTATTCAAATCATCATTTATAATCCAACCTTGAGAGTTATTATGTACCTGTTCCACCACTACAAAAAAAAAAAAAAAAAGAATGAGTGTTAAAATGCTTAACATGTTTATACAGTGCATTAGTAACCTTTTCATTTCTTCTGTCCACTTGGTGTTCATAAATACAATCTTTAAGTCTTCTTAAGGTTTTTGCCTATATAGAATTCTGGGCATTGATGGCACTCAGCCAAATATACCACATTTTTAGAATAACATGAAAAATGACAATTGATCTTATAAGTATTGCCTCTAATAAAAAAACTGTCACCTACGAACATGTACAAAAATGCATGGAACTAGCCATACCCAACAGAACCAAGATGTTCTCCATAAAAAGGAAGACAATCTGGTTGTCCCACACCATTAATAAACTCTACAATAGAAGGAAGAAACTGTTGCAGAAAAAGGTGAAGTCCCAAGAGTGGAAAAGCTCCCTTATTAGCCTCAAAAAAAAGTTGAGATCCCTCATCAAAACCTCTAAAGCCAGCTATGAAGGCAGAATTGCAGCAGACACTAAAAACAACCACAATGCATTCTATATTTATATCAAGAATCTCCATGGCAATATTCAGGTTTACTCTGAGTTACTGCACAAAGGTACCTCCTATACTGAGCCAACAGATATTGCCAACATACTGGCCGACAGATTCAGTGCCAACTTTACCCCTCTCTCCCCCCACTAAAGGACCAATCACAATACTGGAGGAATGCCAGGCACCCAGCATTACTGCACCACAGGTTAAAGCTGCATTGTCCAAAGCCAAGAATACAGCTTCTATGGAACCTGACAATATCCCTGGATGTGTTCTACATGAACTACAAAGTGAACTGGCACCACATCTGTGTGCCTTGTTCAATCACAGCCTCACCTTAGGCTTTGTCCCTACTGAATGGTGCACTGCTACAGTCAGCCCTTTCCATAAAGGGGGAGTGACTACAGACCTTTGGAATTATTGCTCCATTAGCCTGATGAGTCTGATATGTAAGGCTATGGAGTGCATCATCATGGACCTAATTTACAAGGATATAGGGAATCTCCAAACTCTAGAACACACTCAATTTGATTTTGTGAAAGGTAGATCATGCCTGTTCAACCTGGTTGACTTTTTTGAGTCAGTCACCAGAGCTGTGGATGAGGGCAAGACAGTTCATGCAGCCTGACTCAATCTGGCCAAGGCCTTTGATACCATTCCCCACTACGGAATTATTGATAAACTCACCAAACTAGGCATCAACCCCTATATTACTAGATGGGTTGCAAATTTGCTCACAGATAGAACCCACAGTGTGAAAATAGCAAACTCCAAGTCAGACTGCCAACCAGTCATGAGTGGAGTCCCACAAGGATCAGTCCTAGATCCTCTACTGTTTGGCATCTACTTCTCAAAGGTCGAGGCCAACACAGAGGGACTCTGACTGACCAGGTTCACAGATAACTGCATGCTGGGAGCCTTTATTAACTCCCCAAGTGATGTAGACATCTTACATAAAGGCCTCACTGAGACCAATGACTGGTGTCGAAATCATGCCCTTAAGCTTAATGCCAAAAAATGCGTCGTCATCCCCTTTGGGAATAACTTAGTTCCAACTAATTACCACATCAATGGGTGCCCACTGAACACTGAAGGCATTATAAGAGATTTGGGGACACAGGTTGACAGCAATCTCTCCTTCCACCACCACATTGCCACTGTGGTCAGAAAGTCCTTCTATGTGGCACATCTCATTGCCAAGTGTTTTGCATCCAGGAAGAAAGAGGTCATCATCTCTCTCTCTACTCTTCCCTCATTAGGCCAGTCATCGAGTATACTGACCCATTTGGCAGGTACCTCACTAGACACATGCAACAGCTGGAAAAGCTACACAAGTACCTCATAAAGAGGATACTAGGCCTTAAGCACATTTCCTACATGGACAGACTCAAAAAACTCCAGCTATTCTCTGTCTCATATCGTCTACTAAGAGACAATCTCCGCTTGACTTACAAAGCCATGTCTGACCCAGCTCTGTTAGAAATGCTACATCTAAAGAAATCCCAGTACCTCCACACCACATGCTCCAGAGACCTCAACCTCATTACCACAATCAACAGAACATGCTGGCCCTCTTCAACAGAAATCTTGATGAGTGGATGAGAAATAGAAAGTTCACCATGGGGATCACTCCAATGGCTCTACTTGATAGAGGCACTGGGAACTAACATCAGGCGGCACAGTGCCAGGGCACTTCTATGGTCTAGGCTTGTAAAGGCTCCAGGGCCATTAGCTTAGTACACACCTATGAACCTATAAAATAATACTAGAATAATATGAACAGCATCCACATTTAAAGGTACCCAGTGCATGTTCTCTAACACCACTTTCTGTAGGTTTTGTTCAAAGTATATTTTAAATGCTTTGTCTCTTCCATAATTAATAAATAGTCTATTCCCTATTTTTTTCTAACAAATTAAACTCAGACAAAAACAGTTTCCAATTCTTGTTTATACAATCTATAATGTTTTTACTATCAAGAGTATAAGTGGAAATGAAAATTTGATTTCGACCATAAACTGTGGTACTTATAGATTTCTTTCAATTATCTACCACTCCTGCATTGCTAGTACCCAAATTGGGTAAATAAATATCACTAATTCTCTTAGTGACCACTTCATCCTTGATTTCCTTTAAAAAACTTTCAGGGTAACCTCTTTTGAGCAACATGTCTATCACTAGTTGACACTCCATATGGAATTCCTTTAAATCAGATACCATTCTGGCTATCCTAACCAATGGACCCTTAACTACCACCGTCTTCTGGTGTCTTCGATGGTGTAGTGCAAATAAAAATTTGAAAATATAGGTTTTATATAAATATTTAAGGAAAATATATTCATGTTTGAATACTTTTTAATTCAATATCTAGTTAGGAAATTATGTGTGAGTTTGACATGTGAAAATTTTAAAAACTCTACGGTATTATTAATGTAACTTGTAACTAAATGGGGGTATGTACTCACATTATAAATATGGCATCTAAAAATCTTGTCCAACAATCCTTAATTCACTATTAGAAAGAAATTCTGTTTCTCAATGAGCCATTACATAGTTAGCAAAAATGAAAGCCGTGCTGTTCCTATAGCTACCCCATTGAATTGTTTGAAATATTGCCATTCAAAGTAGATAAAATTATTTTTCAACACTACTTCCATCAAAACCACAAAGGCATTAACTTTGTCTGAACTCAAATCTTCCTTTTTAAATAATTGTCATTCAAGCCACTCTAATCTAATGTCATGTGTGATAACAGAAAACAAGTTGTGGACATTTATAGTTACAAAAATCTTGTTGAAACAAAATTCAATCTCATTTAATATGCTCAAAAAATAAAGTGGATCTTTACAAATGTGTTTTATTCCGTCCAAACCTTTTTTCAAATAATGATCATCAACTTTGCAAATCAAAAGTTTTTGATCTTGAACTATCCACTATTGACTGGAAAGGTGTTTCTACTAAACACTTGTTTATGTCTGGAATGCCAAAGATACTGGCAACAACTGGTTTGTCATTGAGCATGTAATTATACTCGCTTTTCAAAATTTGACCTTGAAATAACATGTCTTGAAATAAAAAGTCAATTTTTACATAGGCAATGTTAATTTAATTCCTTGAAATCTTTTCATATGTTTCATCGATCAGCAGTACATTCGTATGGTTCCTATAATCTTTGCTGTTCATTACAATGAGCCCCGCCCCCTTTATCTAGTTTCATTATTCTAATTTTACTATGATCCACCAGTTCTTTAAACAGGTTTTCTTCCCTATCAGACATGTTATAAAATTTCTTAAAATTACTCGGTTTTAAGACATTGCATATATCACTTACAAACGTTTTCAAACAAATGTATACCGTAATTTAATGGGGAGTTAAAACAACTGGCTCTATGCAGCTCATTTGTATTACTTAATGTCCTATCATTAGGGAACTGCAAAGTCAAATAAAATGTCCACAATATCAGTTCTCTTTGCAGGAACAAAAGTTAATCCTCTAGGTAATAAGTCTGCATGTTCAGTGTCAATCTGTTTACATAAAAACGTAAACTTTAAAATCACAAGTCAGTTTAAATACTGTATCTCTTATACCCTAGTCAAGTGAACATTCACTGTCATTTATTACTTGTGACCATACTGAACATTTCTCTTCAGATGAGCCCCTGTTGTATGTAAGGATTGTTTCATCTCCTTTTGTCTCCAAGAATGCTCGTGAAAGTTCCTGTTGCAAATCCATATGAATCTCTTCAGTCCAACTAGTTATAAAGAGGCAGCAACATCTCTAGATTCCCTAAATGAACTTGGTGTTGTCACATTCTGCTCATCACTACTAGATAAATGATTGGATACAGCAAAACAAGTATAGTAAATGGGAAATTTTGGATATGCCTTCCCTTTAGAATAATCATCTGTATCTCTTTTAAGTTTAGATAATTTCCATTGTAAAATACTGGAACATGTTTTATCCACTGCATTGAAAATGTTATCAGAATTGGTTTTACAAAACTGAAAGTTCAAATCATCACATATAGATTTATTCCATATGTCCATTTGACGTGGCTCTTGGTCAATTTGCAAGTGGTGGAATTTCACCATTACTCTTATTATTTCATAACCTGCTTTATCAAAAATGTCATGAAGATGACGAAGAAATTCAGGATTGTTGGACACCCCATATAGGAACGCTGACAGATATATTAAGATCAATGAAAGAAATAGACTACAGAAGGTCAATAAAACCCAAAAAGTTAGTAGTTTGATAAAACAAATGAAAACAGTAATTAGAGCTGTCCATAGAGATTCATGTGATATAACAGAAGTAAATAGGATACATTACTGTGCAGCTAAATTAATAACAGATAAAGTTTTACCACAAGAACATAGGGCAGTAAGGGAAAGGAAGGGGAGAAATCAAATGACATTATAGAATTATTGAATAGAGAAAACTATAGAGCAATTAAGAAATGTCACTGTTAAAAGAGTATAGAGGAAGGGAACAGATCAATAAAAATACTTAAAGATAGACTTGATAAAAACAATATGCAGTCTTATAACAGATCGGGATGTACTGTGCACTGTCACAAATAATAAACTAAAAATATCAGCACAGGCAGAAAAACTTATAAATATGTAGATAAATATAAAGGAAAAGTACAAAATAAGCAATTTATTGATGACCCAATTAAGTTTTAGAAAGAAGTGGGAAACAAGGCAAAAGGAACTGAAACACCACAAAAAAAAAGAACAAATAGATACATTTTGGAGACGTATCTTTGAAAATCCTGTGGGACATAACAAAGATGTTAAATGGACAGAAGTAAAAGAAAGAGTAAGACGTTAAAATGTACAGGATATGAAATGGATGAAGTAACAGCTACAGCGATTGAAACAAAGTTAAGAAATGCTACTAATTGGAAAACCCCAGGCCAAGATGCAGTACCTAACTTCTGGTTAAAAGTATTAACATCTTTGCATCAAGATTTAGCCATGAATAAGAACTATTTATATGTGCACCCTGAACAGATACCAGCTTGGTTGACAATGCCCCTACGTAAGAGTGAACCTGCAAGCTATCCTAAAAACTATACACCAATAACTTGCCTTCTGACGATGTAGAAACTATACACTGGAATTGATGCAAACAGAGTTTATATTTATTTAAAAGAAAATCATGACAATAGAAAAAAAGTAATAAAAGAAAATCATGTGGAACAAAGGATCATTTCTTGTTAAATACAGTCATAATGTATAACTGTTAAAAGGGGAAGAATCTAAGAAAGGCATGGATAGACTACAAAAAAGCATTTGACAGTATCCCACATTTATGGATACAAGAGTGCTTAAAAATGTATGAGATAAACCCTACATTACAGCAACCATGAAATAGTGGAAAACCACTTTGCAGTTAAGCCATAATAAAGGGCAAATTATTATTCCAGGGATAAAAATTCAAAGGGAGGATATTCCAGGGTGAATCTCTGTCACTGCTGTTCTTTTGTCTTGCCTTTAACCCATTAAGCTGTCTAATTAACATATTAGGTCATGGCTACAATTTGGCTCCCAGAAAACAATGAAGTGTAAAGACATCTCATCTCCTTTTTGTAGATGATTTAAAACGGTATAGTTCGTCAGATGAGGAACTGAAAGCTCAACCAACTGCAAGTGGTCAAAACTTTTTCAGATAATATAAGAATGTCATTTGGTCCTGATAAATGTGCAAAAGCAACCTTTAAAGCAGGAAAACTGCAGCACTAAGAAAACAGTTTGGAACAAGAATGTGATATAAAATAACTTGAGCAAGAGGAAGTGTATAAATATTCAGGAACTGATGAAGAATCAACAATAAAGCATGAACAAATGTGAACAAAACATAGTAAGGAATATTTTAGAAGACTTAAATTAATACCGAAAACAGCACCAAATGTGCCACAAAACATAAGAAAGAATATAAGGTGAAAAATCAGATTAGAAGGCAAGAAATGTGGAAAATGCATAAATATAGTTGAAAGCATAGAAAACTCTTGGAACAACCTCATGTTGATCAGGATCAAATGCAGGCATGGTTAAGAAGAGGTGAATTTAAAACAAAAGATGAAAGGTTAATATTGGTGGCCCAAGGCAGTGGACTATGTACACGTACACGTTGGTTTACAATATCCATTGAACATGTGGGAGAAACAAACAAATGTAGGTTATGTAAAACAGAATTGGAAACAGTCACATATCTTGTTGCTGGCTGTGATATACTAATGGCAGAAGGACTGAAAAACATTGGAAAAATCCACAAAGCATTATAGAAAATCATGAAGTTTATATCACACGGGAATCTCTCATTAAAGAAAACCATACAGTAGTCCATGAAAAGAAGGCAATAATAACATTGATCCATTGAAATTGCTACACCCAGTGACTACAGTGTCTTACATACAGACAGAAACACAAACATAAAATACAAGGATTTGCAGGCTGAAATGAGGGCAATGTCGTAGAAGGCTACCCAGGCAGTTCCAGTAGTAGTAGGAGCAATGGGTCTAAAAAAAAATGTACAAATGTACTTAGATATGCTACGGATTCATGTAACTCCATATGAATTGCAGAAGGAGTCATTACTAGACATATTGCAGATGCTGTAAAGAGCACTTCTAGCTAACATCAGAGACTGGAATAATATTCATTTCATTAACTTTAATCATACTTTGACATAGAAATGGGGTCCATTCCCATCACGGTATTAGAAACCCAAAAGATTTGAAGAAATTAAAAAGAGTACTGTAGTGTTGTGCACCCCATGTTTTTATTTTTTTATTTATTTATTTAACATTTGTTGACCGGGAAAGTCCGACTAGGTTCCACAGATCCTGTTTTCAGCAGAGGCCCGGGGAGAAATGCTCCAGAATGTTAAGAGGTGGACTTTTAATCAAGTGGCGTGTATCCCACTGTACTGCTGAATGTTGAATATGACGTACTGTTGTGCATCAAGGTGTAGAGATGGACATTTTCCAGAGTGTCTGATATGCAACTGTTTATTTATTTATTTATTTATTTTTGTTGACCGGGCTAGTCTAGCTGGATACATATCCATTTTCAGCAGAGGCCCGGGGAGAAAAGCTCCATGTACAAATTCATTAAGGTATTAAAAACTTAGCAAAAAAAGACTAGCTACAATTATACAGCATAACAAGTACAGAAGTTAGTATTGTGAACGCTGTACAGAGACATTAGAGTAGATATAGCATAATCATATTTTAATTCTACAGAGAGGTTGCAAATACAATCATGCAACAGTTAACATAATTAAGCATCAACATTCATTTGAGAGACAAGAAACTTAAATCCAAAATCACAAAGTAAGGGAAAGAAAAGAAAAGAAAAAGAAAAAAGAAAAAGAAAAAAAAATAAAGTGGAGACAAGGCAGGAGAAAGAGCAGGTAAAAAAGGGGTTGGTAGTCAAAAGTCAGTGACTCACAGGGGTGGGGTTAGTTAAAAAGCATGAGAGGAGGGGCGAAAAAGTAAAAGTATGTTTTAATCAGGCTTAGAGCAGGGACAAAGCCATTGTCCTTTTAGGTAATATCTGAGGTGTTTCTTAAATAGTTGTGTAGAGGAGAGAGAAGTGAGTGTGTCAGGAAGCTTATTCCAGATTCTACCAACCACATTGGAAAAGAGTGAATCTCCTGCTTTGTTATTGGATATATTGTTGGCAATGTGTAACTTGTTAGCTGAGCGTAGTGTTGTAAGATTTTTATATGGGGAGATCAGATTAGAAAGGATAGGGGTATTAGTAGGGTGGTGGAAAATTTTTTGAGCAATCAAAAGTTGATTATATTGTAGTTGGTTCTGTAGTTCTAACCAACTGAGTTGTTGCAGGTTGCAACAGTGGTGGGTTCTATAAGGGGACCCAGTGGCAAATCTAGTGATGTTATTATAGCTCATTTCCAGCTTGGAAAGATTATGTTTAGCTAGATTGGTATATATGGCAGATGCATAGAACAGGGTAGATGTAAGCTGAGTCTGAGTAATAGATTTCCTAGCTAATGGGGTAAGAAAGGGTTTAATTCTGTACAGAGAGCCTAGTTTTTTATTGATGGTTTTTATAGTATTGTTAACATGGTCATCGAAGGTGAGGTTATGGTCAATAGTTATTCCGAGGAGACGAGCAGTAGAGTCTGCTGTACTGTAAGGTTCACACTGCTAATGTGCTGTGCAACTTAACATAGTAAACATCCCACACAGTACTGACAGGAAGCAAGCACAGTACTGTATGATCTAATATATAAAATCCCCAATCCCCAGCCTAGCTCGAAAGCCTTGCTTGGGTACTATGTTACAGTTAGGCAAACTATGAGCCCCACCTGTTTTGTACCCGCCACCCCAACAGTATCTTTCTGCTCAGTGCACTGCTGGAACATATAGGACATGCTGTAACTGTATGTATTTCATTTCACTGTCTGGGGTGCTCTGAACATGAATTGACAAATGCACATGGTGCTCCTGTTGTGGTATCATCTGAGATGTCAAGTATGCTGTGGCAGCTCTGCAATGGGTATGGTCACATTAAGTCAGCCAGTATTGAAAATTATAACAAGAGCCCATGCTTTTGTGACTCGTCACTAGCTAAAAACACACCTTCATGAAACAACTTGCCATAGTAATATTAAATTAACTTTCTACAGAAGTTAAAAAAAATACAGGTGTAAGTTTAAATATGGTTTACTGAAGATTTATTCTGCTAAAGTCAGGCTCCAAACATATTCATCAGATACTGGGCACAGACTAATATTTCAACAATGCATACATCAGATTTTGAAGAAGTTCCCTCACAGCTGTAATATTCTCACTCCAACATTATATAAAGCTTTACAGAATATACCTTCTCAGTATATTTCTTCTCTGGCATATTATTTTAAAACACACACACATGCCCAATGTGTTAGAACAGAAGGTTGCACTGAAGGACACCTAGCAGACAATGATAAATTAAGACTTTGAGGTGTTCATGTTTGTAAAAACATCAAGTTTAAAATTACAATCTGGATTTCAAATGTTCTGCAGTACAGGCTTCTGCTCTTTGAGATTCCTTAATAATACTAAGCTTATGTCTATCTTCTGGACTACATCTTATGTTTACTAATATGTTTCAGAAGTTTCCAATTCAAATTTCCTCTTCTGATGGATAAATCATTGACATCTATTTGAAAATTGTATTTTTTCCTCCCATACAGCCTGGCCATCTGTAGATGCTGTTGTTGCCATCCTTCACTGTGAATCCGCTCCCCCTTCCCTCCCCTCCTAATTGTAACCATTTTGTCTTATTGATGATTGCATGCAGTCTTAAGGCTGACACTATGACTTTCCCTTTATTTTTTAATAAGTCACTAGCAATCAACCAAAAGTATTTTAGATAAATAACTATTTTATTACCATAACCAGCAACCTAATTACTTAGTCAAGCAATAAATAGCCACCATATTTCTTTTCCATTTCCATAACTGATGCATCACATAACCATTCTTTGCTTGCTCCTGTTTTTGATGTGGCAAATATGCAAACTTCCTCTCAGTAGATGGCACTTATGACAACTGAACTGTTTGTCCTAAGCTAAGCAAATGAAAATGGTGGCTGCAGAAATGAGAATCACGCTTTGAACATGTAGCCACTTGGAAAAAAAGGTAGATTTATCTAGTTAGTGTAGACTCTTACGTTTGTGATTATTTTTCGCATCTGTATCAAGATCTTGTATTTGTTTGCATAGCTTTCACTACCTCCATCTGGGTCCCATTTTGATTGTGGCTAAACTCATCCATCCTTGAAAAAAATCATGATGAAGCCCTCCACGTGCAGCCATTTACTGTTTTAGTTTCAATCCAAAGCCCTTGCAAATAGGTATTAGGTAAACTGCTTTTTGTATTACTGGGCATTTGCATTACTATTTGTAAAGTCAGCCATATTGTATGTTATATCTTAGCCTCATTATTTCCATATTTTTAAGTACCTACTCACTTTATTACTGGTAATCATATATGATTTTCAAAAACATTTGGTTCATATTACTTGGCTAGTCTATTAATATTTCCACAGGTGCTAATTTTACTTTTATCCATTATCTTACTTTCATTGTCCTCTGGCACTGTGAAGTGTATCTGACTTTTGGTGTCAAGTAAGGATTTTTTTAGAAAATAGCCTTCTACTTTTGGAATATTTCTCTGAGTAGTATAGAATAACATTTCTAATATCATCTTTTTTGTTTATTGGTTTACCTGAGCGCTTTCCTCCTGAACTTGGTTTTATCTCTAATATCATGCTACACTCTCAGAGCCCACATGCATTAACAGATGCTACAGTTTGACTTGGCTACCCTACATAATACTTTCCTTTGTATAAAAATCACCCAAGGATGCTGTTCTGCAATGAAAAACTACATATAGTCTACTAGCATATTGTTTCCTCTAACAGACTCTTCCCTTCTTTAGTCTCTTAAAAAATGAAGTAATTTTTTTCTCAACTGTCACTTTTGACTTCCCATGCCTTGAGTCCTACTATCAATACAAGGCTTCCATCTTGAAGGCTCATTCTAAAAAACTGCAGCCTATACATCCCTCAGAATTCATTCCATCAGCCAGGTAATCATAATCATATGACTTTTTTTCAAGCTGAGATTGGCTTGCTGCTTTAGTAGGTAACAAATTACTTATGCCGCTGCTTACAATCTGTCATAGAATGTTTTTTTTTTGGCACTTATGTATTATCGCAATCAGATTACTGACATAAGAAGCATCTAATGTTGTTCCTAAAAATGCTTGGAGGACATACAAAGAATCACCGAAAGAATGTTGCGCATTACTTTAACAATATATTGCTTCTGTTTTTTTGACTGTCATTTTTTGGGACAACTGCTCTGGGAAATAGTAGCTGTTATCATAATGTATTTTTTGTGTATAATGTGCTAGCACACCTCTCTTAGGACCCTGATGTGTGGTCATTGTTTTGCTTCTGTGTTTTAAAATGTTTGATTTTGTGTCAAAAAAGCAATGATTGCAGCAGCAAATAGTGCCAAATGTTACAATTAATTATTTCTGGCAGTGTAAGTACTCAATGTGCGAAGAGTGTGTGTGTGTGAGTGTGTGTGTGTGTGTGTGTGTGTGTGTGTGTGTGTGTGTGTGTGTGTGTGTGTGTGTGTGTGTGTGTGTGTGTGTGTGTGTGTGTGTGTGTGTGTGTGTGTGTGTGTGTGTGTGTGTGTGTGTGTGTTTTAATTACACTTATGAGTATTGGCACGACAACGGCTCGGAAATAACACACTTCCCCCAGAAGTACAGCTCTTTAAAGGTATGGCAAAGTATAACTCAGATGGAAAATGAGCTGCCTAAGTGCCATTTTTTTTAAATGGTTGGATGACATACAAAGAATCACAATGAAGTGGTGTGTGTTTTAATGAGTATTGGCAAGAGAAGGGCTCGGAAATCAGCCACTTCTTATGTCAGGAATCTGGTTGTGATAATACATAAGTACGTTTTTTTTCCCCATTCATTTTGTACTTTCGGTTTTCTCTCCCATGTCCTTGTCTACCAATAAACTGCGGAATAAATGCTTGAACTACAGGAATTATTCCAAATCAAAAATATCAAATGAATAAAAAGAATAATAGCCTGTCTTTCAAAATTACAGTTTTTGAGTGGTATTGCATCTTAAAATGTACTCTTCCTGATTAAAGAGGGTGCAAGGGGAAAGCCCCCTATAGTACGCATACATGGCTTTGCCCAATCATTCTAACAAAGGTTTTGCATTCTGCTGAGAACTGCCTGTGCTTGCTTCACATCAGAATTTAAAATCTTGGGGGAGTGGCCAAGATGCCAGTCTGATAGCAGCAGAAATCCATAGCTCTGCTTAGATTTCAATATCCTGACAGGAAATATACTTAATTTTTTAGAAAAATCTAACTAAAAGTATACTAAAAGTTAGATTAACATAGGTTCTATAATTTTCTAAAAATTAATACATAGTCAAGAGAATTTTTTAATTATTCCTGTCAAGAAGTTTTCTATTGGAGATCTCAAGATGAGCAACTCGAAGACCCCACACCAGGAGAGTGCAGTGAAGAAAGAACTACATCTTATAATAACAAACATCCAAGAACTGTCACTAAAAACATGAGCAACGTGAAGAACCCACACCAGGAGAGTGCAGTGAAGAAAGAACTACATCGTATAATAACAAACATCCAAGAACTGTCACTAAAAACATGAGCAACGTGAAGAACCCACACCAGGAGAGTGCAGTGAAGAAAGAACTACATCTTATAATAACAAACATCCAAGAACTGTCACTAAAAACATGAGCAACGTGAAGACCCCACACCAGGAGAGTGCAGTGAAGAAAGAACTACATCTTATAATAACAAACATCCAACAACTGTCACTAAAAACATGAGCAACGTGAAGAACCCACACCAGGAGAGTGCAGTGAAGAAAGAACTACATCTTATAATAACAAACATCCAAGAACTGTCACTAAAAACATGAGCAACGTGAAGAACCCACACCAGGAGAGTGCAGTGAAGAAAGAACTACATCTTATAATAACAAACATCCAAGAACTGTCACTAAAAACATGAGCAACGTGAAGAACCCACACCAGGAGAGTGCAGTGAAGAAAGAACTACATCTTATAATAACAAACATCCAAGAACTGTCACTAAAAACATGAGCAACGTGAAGAACCCACACCAGGAGAGTGCAGTGAAGAAAGAACTACATCTTATAATAACAAACATCCAAGAACTGTCACTAAAAACATGAGCAACGTGAAGAACCCACACCAGGAGAGTGCAGTGAAGAAAGAACTACATCTTATAATAACAAACATCCAAGAACTGTCACTAAAAACATGAGCAACGTGAAGAACCCACACCAGGAGAGTGCAGTGAAGAAAGAACTACATCTTATAATAACAAACATCCAAGAACTGTCACTAAAAACATGAGCAACGTGAAGAACCCACACCAGGAGAGTGCAGTGAAGAAAGAACTACATCTTATAATAACAAACATCCAAGAACTGTCACTAAAAACATGAGCAACGTGAAGAACCCACACCAGGAGAGTGCAGTGAAGAAAGAACTACATCTTATAATAACAAACATCCAAGAACTGTCACTAAAAACATGAGCAACGTGAAGAACCCACACCAGGAGAGTGCAGTGAAGAAAGAACTACATCTTATAATAACAAACATCCAAGAACTGTCACTAAAACATGAGCAACGTGAAGAACCCACACCAGGAGAGTGCAGTGAAGAAAGAACTACATCTTATAATAACAAACATCCAAGAACTGTCACTAAAAACATGAGCAACGTGAAGAACCCACACCAGGAGAGTGCAGTGAAGAAAGAACTACATCTTATAATAACAAACATCCAAGAACTGTCACTAAAAACATGAGCAACGTGAAGAACCCACACCAGGAGAGTGCAGTGAAGAAAGAACTACATCTTATAATAACAAACATCCAAGAACTGTCACTAAAAACATGAGCAACATGAAGAACCCACACCAGGAGAGTGCAGTGAAGAAAGAACTACATCGTATAATAACAAACATCCAAGAACTGTCACTAAAATGGACAAATTCAAAAACAAAATGGATGTTATCAAACAAGAATGCAGTAAACAACTGGAACTTCTAAATGGAATAGTAAAAAAACAATCTGAACAGATTCTTGCCTTAGAGGAAACAGTAACTGACCTGGATTCTAGAGTGACAGAAAATGAACATCACAATGAATTTCTTCTGAAACAAAACACCAGGCTGATTGAGAAACTGGAAGACCTTGAAAGTAGATCAAGGAGGAATAACATAAGAATATATGGAATTCCTGAGAAAGAAGAGGTGCTAACATGATTCATTTCCTCAATAAGTGGTTTTCATCAGCACTAAACATGGCTGAATCCCTCTCTTTTGGAATTGAGAGGGCTCATCTGTCCCTGGCAAATCCAGCTTCATTTCTAAGTTCATCTGACCCCAGGTCTATAATAGTTAGATTTCTTTCCTCACAAGACAAGGACTTAGTGCTGAAATCAGCTTGGACTAATTCCCCTATCAAGATGGGTGAAAAAGTTATTCGTTTTGACAATGACTACACCTCTACAGTCATATCCAGAAGAAAGGAGTGTGTTCCTCTAATTAAGTCCTTGAAAAAAGCCAGTATTAAAGCTCAAATTATTTTCCTGCAAGAATAAAAATCACCTTGCCAGAAGGGGTGAAGATCTTTGAATCCCTACAAGAAGCAGTAGAATTTATCCACAAGAAGAAAATACTGTCGGACATAGAAGAAATGGAATGGTCATCCCAGTGTTTGAAGAGACAGGCAACAGAAAATGGATGGTCTGTGAAGGAAGGAGCAAACAACACTAAGAAACTAAAGGACAAATTAATAAATTCCTTCTAATTTTAAATGCTTTGTTTTATGAATCATAATAGATTTGATTCTGGAAAGTCTCTATGCTGTAAGGTAAATGTGAATCATTTTTTATTATTAACTTTCTCTTTTCCTTTCTATATCTCCTTCTTCTAATTACATATATTAGTAAGTATTTAAATAACATTCTCTCTCTTTCGCTCTCTCTCTTCTTTCTTCCTATTCATTTTTCTTACCAATGTTCCTTTTCTCTCTTTTCCCCATTATAAATACTTTACATACGTTTCCCTTTTAAATAACTTTAAATGATGTATGTCTTCTAGTTATCAGTAACAGTATAATTTGAATTAATACCAAAGTGCATTTTTTTCTAGTGGGTCAGTGGTGGGGTAACAAGGTGTTTCTGATTAGGGTTTCTAACTAGATGTTTTAGACTCTTTGCTTTGATACATTTAATCCAGCAACCAAGTTTTGCAGCAGACCAAGTAACACCAAAACCAAAAAACCAGGAAGCAGAACAGCCAGCGAGTAGTTGATAAAAAACAAAGTCTTTATTTATTTAGTGTTTAAGGCTTGTTCAACTGAAATAAAGACTTTGTTTTTTATCAACTACTCGCTGGCTGTTCTGCTTCCTGGTTTTTTGGTTTTGATACATTTAAACATTAATATAGTACATTAATGGTGTTTTAAGGATAGCTATATATATATATATATATATATATATATATATATATATATATATATATATATATATATCTACTAGGTTCTTTTTTTTCCTCTCTCTGGCCTGGTTAACTGGTGAGTAGATGATTGAAATGTTATAATATGATTTCTGATTTGAGGCAGCTGTTGTTACTTCTAAATAGCTGTATTTATATGAAAGGGTTAATTTTTTCATGATGTTGATGTTTTGTG
Source organism: Protopterus annectens (assembly GCF_019279795.1). NCBI lineage: Eukaryota > Metazoa > Chordata > Ceratodontiformes > Protopteridae > Protopterus > Protopterus annectens. The sequence continues at coordinate 821,990,551 of NC_056727.1, forward strand.
AGGAAACTGGTTGCTTCTGTGACTGTTCTCGTTGTGGAGATTCATGACATGCACTGACAAGGCAACTAAGGCAACTTGAGTGCTTTTTTTTTTTTTTTTGCTTTCTATAAACTCTTAAAGCTTTAAGATCTGAATTTCTCGCCAAAAATACTTTTTTCTTCACTAGATGAAACTTCTGTTGTGCATGAGCCTATTTTGATACTTTTAAACAAGTTAATGAAGCTGCAGCTAGAGGAAACAACAGTGATGACATCATTTGACCTTTTGAACTTGTTAAATGGTTGTACTTAGAATTCTTTTCTCTTGAAATTCTGTTATCCTTCACTAGATACTTTAAATGGTAAATAATTAGTTCTGATAAAAGTGTTTAACTCCTTTGAAAATGCGTGTGATGCATACATTCTGCAAATTCAACGACACTATTAGAAACTAAATGACATCAAGTGAACTAGGAGCTGCATTAGAAAATTAATTATGTATACTAACATCAGACTTATGTTATATAACTAAACGAGTTCAGGTGCCTAGGCAGCAAGACATTTCCCTGTGGTACATTTGACTGGGGACACATGGCTAAAGTGACATTTAGCAGCAGAGAAATATGGCTGTTTGCAAATTCCTTGTCAGCAAAAAGAAGCACATACTGACATTCTCACAGATTTAATAACCAAATGCACAGAGGGAAAACAATGTCCATGGTCCCCAAGGGAATAAGAGACAGCAGGAAATATGGCAGGCATCAGCAGCAGGCTCGCCAGAGGGCATGTCAGTGGCAGTAGAATGCAGTGCACAATGGGCAGTGCCTTTATAATTGGAGTGTGTGGACCACTACCCCCTTCACAGTGTCTAGGGAACATTACCTAAAACGCATACTGGAGCATAAATGTCACTATAGTAGCCTGCAAGATTTCCTCAATGCTGTAGCACACTTCTACATGTTGTAGTTACATAAGGATGTACTGTACACTGACCACGACACTCCTTACTTCTTCTGCCAGCATGCATTTGGTTAATAAAGCTGTGAGCATGGTAGTGTGTGCTTCTCTTTGCACACAGGGAATTTGCAAACAGACATATTTCTCTGCAACTGAATGTCACATCAGCCATGTGTCCCTAGTCAAATGTACCACAGGAAAATATCTTGCTGCCTAGGTGCCTGAACCCATATTTCTGGCATAGCTACGTATTAGAGGTGCTATTATCATATGTGACATATTCATATAGCTTCAGATATATTGGACACTATCATTCTACTGAATATTTCATGGATTCAGATATTTTTAGTTGCTTTCATAATATTTTTCTTTTTTGTTTTTATACTATATTCTAAGCAGAGATGGATAATTTGTGCCATTTGGTATTGCAGAGGTGGTGGATGGATGGTTTAGTTAAGTTTTTAACTAAACCAGAAATGTTATGTTTCATGTATGTGTTTGCAAATAGTTTTGGGTTTTTGAAAGTAGTGCTTAATACATGTTATGCATCCATGATAAGTAAGTTTTCAGTTGATTTCAAGTCAACACGGAAGAAAGGTCTTTCAGTTAGTAATAACATGCACACTATAGTCAATGGCTTATAAAAGTTTATCATTAAATATTAATGTTTTTAACAATAATGTCAAAAGAGCTGGTTTGCTTAAATATATCAACATGGGTAAAGCCCAGATCATCTTTTTACAGGAAACCCATCTATTAAAAAAAGACCTACAAAAATACTCATTCAATGGCTATACCATTCTAGCTGATTCGTGTTTTAAGACTAAGAGAAGGGGCACTCTTATTCTATGGAAAAATACTTATACTATGCCAAGAATTATAGATACAATTTCAGATAAAGATGGGATGCTAAGCATGGGTATTTTGGAAATCAATAGGAAGCATTATACTTTGATTAATACATACTGGATACCAGGACTAAGTACTTAATATGTTGACCAATATCTGGACCTGATTACTTTAAATGCAAAAGGGGAAATTATAGCAACAGGTGATTTTAACTGCCTATTATCAGGCAATGATACTTCTAAAAATGGGAAAATAAAACTAACATCTCAAGCCAAGAAGTTAAATGACTTTATAAACCAGATGAACCTTAAAGATATACATGGTCTAAAAGAACATTATTCCTTATTCTATACTCACAATTCATATCGGTTTGGTACAAAAACAAACATCGATAAGGTCTTTGTATCAAATAATATATACTCTAAAATAAGTGACATATCTATAATAACTTGTTTACTTTTGGACCATAATGCTATAAACTTTACATTAACTACACATTTAAGATTTCTACAGATAATTCCTGCTTCCATAACAAAGTTAAATGACTTTAGGGAATGCATAATAAAAGAAATAGACATGTTTATGGAAACAAATGATAATGGTGAAGTGGCTGATACTATACTATGGGACACCTTTAAAGTTTATATATATGGTAGAATAAAACCTTGGTACCTTAAAAAAAAGGAGAGAGTGGGACAAAGAACTTTTACAAAACAACAGACAGGATAAAAATGTACGCAAAACCACATAACAAAGGAGCACATAACGAAATTACTAATTTAAATCAAAAATACTTCTGAATCATAAGGTAGCCATAAACCTGGAACATTTTTAATTACAATCTTATTCTGTAAATCCCAAATATCTACATAAAATAGTGGTAAGATCCAAACAAATAAACAATCAAAGTCTTATTAATTAATGAGATTAAATACAAAAGTGATGGTTCAGTTAAGAGTACATCTAACTTAATGGGCATATTAGAAGTGTTCAAAAACTACTATAAAGATATAAATAATAACACACCACTTTTGGAGACAGATAATGTAATAAATACTTTTATTCAAGAAAATATAACTACTAAGGTGTCATTGCAACAAAATAACATATTAAATAAACAAATAACACTAACAAAAGTGAAAGAGCAAATAAAAAATGTAAAAGATAATAAAGCTCCAGGACTGGATGGAATAATTCCTGAACTATATAAGATTTTTCCTGAATATATAATAAAGAAAATGATGAGTGCCTTTACCATGGTTAAGAAAAAATGTATAACACCCCCATTGTGGAAATATTCAATTATCTCCCCCATTTTAAAACAAGGTAAGGGCCCCAAATCTTGTGATTTATATAGGTCAATTTCGTTACTAAACACTGATTATAACATTTTCATGACAATATTAGCTAACAGGATAAAGAACATATTACCTAATCTAATACATAATGATCAGACAGGGTTCATTCTTCATAGAAAAGTGCAATATAACATTATTAAATTACTATCATTAACAGACATAGCATGGAAATACAAAAAACAACTATTATCAGCCTGGACATAGAAAAGGCTTTTGATTCTATTAGTTGGTCTTATCTACAAAGAATTCTGATTGGTTTTGAATTCTCCTCAGATTTTGTCAACTTATTAATGAAAATTTATAGTGGGGCACAAGCTTATGTGAAAATCGGATCATGTCTATCCTCACAACTAAAAATCCTCAAGGGAATTAGACAAGGTTGTCCTTTGTCACCATTATCATTTGCTCTTTCAATGGAACCTTTTGCTACATATATCAGAAACAAGCAAAATATAAAAGGCTTTCAAATTAATAAGGACTTTTGTCCTAAGATACAATTATTTGCTGATGATATGTTGTTAAGGTTGGGTGACACTGATGGTTCTTTGCATGATGTTATATAAACCGTAAGCAAGTTTGAAAGAATTTCAGGGCTTAAATTTAATCATAATAAATCTAAAACATTACCAATTAACAAAAAGATCAACAAAAACCTGAGAGAGAGTAGTCTGCTTAATTGGGAGAATGATGTATTAGAATGTTTGGGTGTCAGTGTAAAGAGTACATGGAAAGAGTATGTTAAACTAAACTACAATAATTTAATAACCACCATTAGTGAACTACTCAAAAGATAGGGCGGCCACGGTGGTGCAGTGGTTAGCATTGCCACCTCACAGCAAGAGGTTCTCCGGTTCGATCCTCGGCTGGGGTGCCTTCTGTGCGGAGTCTGCATGTCCTCCCTGTGGTCGCGTGGGTTTCCTCCGGGTGCTCCGGTTTCCTCCCACATCCCAAAGACATGCTGCAGGTGGATTGGACACTCTAAATTGGCCCTAGGTGTGAAAGTGTGCATGTGTGTGCCTTCTGTGTAAGGTTGCGTGCCGGGCTGGCAACTCGACACCGTAAAACTCCACTGCCAATCATGAGCGGACAAGGTGATCCGCTGTGGCAACCCCTAACAGGGAAAACCGAAAGAAGGTGAAGAAGTGAACTACTCAAAAGATGGAATAAAATGTTCTTTACAATGGAGGATAGGCTCTCTTTAATTAAAATGATAATTTTACCTAAAATTTTGCTTTATATACAATTATTGATACTACCCCCTCCCAAAAACTTCCATGCTACGTAAATTTTTATGGTTCTCCTTAAAACCTAGGATTTCATATGAGTGGCACATTAGAGCTTGGGACAGTAATGGGATAGCCTTCCCTAACTTAGATCTTCATTTCAAATCAGTTATAATTAATGTAATATTATATTGGATCACACCTACATATATATCTGGCTGGAAAACAATACATGAGATTCATATAAGTGATGTAAGAACTATAGAAAATCAATTTAAGGAAAAATTACTGCTTGGTAGTAGCCTGATTAAATTGTAACTGTTATTCTAAGTCTTTTGGTTTAAGCACTTGGGCTTCATACAGGCTGTTTTACATTAAGAAGGTTTGTGGTCTGCACTGTTGTGCCAGGACAGGTAGCTTACATCCTTCTAAGCTGGGAATTGCTGATTGAAGGTCCAGTGTCTGCTATTCTAAAAGTGTATTAGTTCTGGCTTTAGCACTTGGGCTTCAGGCCAGTTATTCTACATGAAGAAAGTTTGTGGTCTGCACTCTTGTGGGAGGAGAGGCTGGATTCTGCCCTTCTGAGCTGGGAATATCTGGTCACAGGCTTATTGTGCCTGCTTATTTGAACTGTTTCTTTCTGAAATTTGTGTGGCTTGTTGCTGTAGCATAGACCAGATTCAGGCCTGCTGAATCTAGGTTTGTTTATATAACTTGAGCACTGATCCAGGCCATCTTTTTTGGAGAAGGTTCCCCTGCACCCTAGTAAGCAGGGGAGTGCAGTTAGAACTTGCCTGATTGAAGACTGCTGGAACAGGGCTCAGTTTTGAGCTTTTTTCTGGTTAATTGGGTAATTTGTTTAAATCAGTTTGTTCATTTTCTATTGTTTTTAATATATATATATATATATATATATATATATATATATATATATATATATATATAAATAACATTGTACTTTATTCATCTGTTTTTACTGTATTTGTGTTTCTTCCTACTTTATTACTAGTTGCATTGACTACAACTGTGATCTGTGATATATAACAATAAGTATCCTTTTCTGTACATTTAAAGCGTTTTTTGAGTGCATCTGCTTTATTTTCTAATATATATATATATATATATATATATATATATATATATATATATATATATATATATATATATATATATATATATATATACTTGTTTCCTGCCTTTCTAAGCTAGTATAGTCCAGTTTTCAGGTTAGTGCTGAATTCAGGGCTGTGTTTGCCCATAACTTACTTGGATAGAAGGAAGTTCTCTGTTCACCTGTGAGAGAGGGGAGCTTACAGCAGCCTGTCTGTCCCCGGAGGAGTGGTTTCAGCCCAGAAATTAGTAGTTTATTGGCCATTTTGGGCTAATTTCTATCCCTTTCATTTCCCTGCTATAAATACCATATTTTCCTGGTTTTGTGCTCCGGACAGCGCCGGTTAGCTAGGGTAAAGCTATTCCCGGCTCCACAAAGTCTCCTCTTCAATTTTTCCCTTGGAAGTAGACAAACTTTAAACTTAAACACTCAAGCCACTCATTTCTCAGCCTGGCACTTACTCAAAACGTATAGCAAGCACTTATAAACCCTAGCACTAGACCCTCCTGTACTGTACAGAAGGATAAAGCTCTCTATTCGACTTTACCAGCCATCCAGTAAAACAGTTCACTGTACCGATCCAGGCATGTCCAAAGGGCAGTTTCAGGTGTACTCTCCAGTCCAACTGGTGAATCTGGGCATTTTGAGGCAATGTTACAACTGCCTCATGTACACAGACAACCACCTACTCCTACCACCAAACACTAATACATGCGAGAGATGCAATTATACAGCCAAACTGGAGGCTAAGCTTTCTCAACCCAAGACTGGATCAGATAGTCAAGAGGAGAAGGGAAATACTTGCATCACACCACCAGTCTCACATAAACCCATTAAAGCAGCACTGGAGAAAACACACATAAATACACAAAAACATACTCGGAGGCTTTAAATAAAAATCTACAAAACCAACAGAGACCTCCAAAGCAAACATCCAAGCAACCTCCACCCCCAACACAAAGCAAGAAACACATACTTCACAAAACCATTGTGCCATGCAATCACAGAACTTAAGGCAAAATAACATACCCAACATACTAGTAATAGGTGACTCTATAGTCAGGCACACTGACGTCCCACTCACTAGGCTGAATAAGGAGAAGGTTACTGTTAGCTGCCTGTTGGGCGCCAGGATTCACCACATAACACAAGCACTCAGGACACTACAGAACAAGTACAAATATGACTCTGTCATTGTCCATGTTGGTGTGAATGACCTGATCCATACTTCTCTGGACTACATCAAAAGAGACATGGAAGAGCTCTCTAATCACATAGCCCAGGCTGGTATGACCCGTAGCATCCTGCCCTCACCAAGAATGATACCACGGTATAAAGAAAAAAATTCTCAATTTCAACAATTGGCTAAGTTTCTGGTGTCAGTCAAAGGGGATCCAGTGTCTGTCCGCCTGGGATGACATGCTCGACAAGCCATGCTGCTTCACTAGAGATGGCTTGCACCTGTCACCTTTAGGCTTTTGAATACTGGCCAAGGCTCTTGCCACCCCCATAGTGCCTTTTTTAGGCAAGGCTCAAAAGTCAAATCTACCACCGTAAATAGCACAAGTAAAAAAAACTGAGGGTAGTGCTACTCAATGCCAGAAGTTTGAACCTCAAAATGCATGCACTCAAGGCACTCCTCAGTATGGAGAAAATCGATATATGTGCAGTAACAGAAACCTGGTTTAAGACTTCAGAGAGCACCCCAGCACTACCAGGCTAAAACTCATGCCATACATTTCGGCCACAGAACTCAAACCGAAATACAAAAGACGAGGGCATATCCATATTCATCAAGGATACCCACACCTCCAGGTTAGTGGCACAGCACAATGCTTCAGAGATCATCCACATGCAACTAAAAATGGGCAAAATTGCAATTCAAATTGTAGCTTGCTACAGATCACCCACCATGTCCCAGGACCCCCATTCCACATTCCTGGAAACAGTGGGAAACATAAAGGTCCTACCAAACACCCTAATATTGGGTGATTTTAATTATTCAAACATTAACTGGGAGAACTACTCAAGTACTAACTCCCTTGCCCAACATTTCCTAGAATTTTTAAACTCAAATGCCCTGGTTCAACTGGTCAACACTGCCACCAGAGGTGACAACGTATTAGACCTGGTCATCACCAACATGGGTGACCAGTGTTCCACACTAGAGGGCAACCCCTCACTGGTTAAATCTGACCATAAACAAATCACTTTGGATATCCACATTCCGCCCCCACCCCCGGACAAGAAAACCACCGTGAAAAACTTTACAAAAGCAAACTTCACGTTAATTAAGACCGAGGTGGAAAGTTTCAAATCCCCCATGCTGAAGGATAACGCTGTCCAAGCTGCAAAATTCTTTATTAATGCATTCTACGGGCACCTACAAGAATGCATGGATCATGCCATCCCAAGCAAAACCAAGACTCACTCCTCCAAGAAAAGGAAACCGATCTGGTGGACTCCTGCCATAAACAAGCTATACAACAGAAGGAGGAAACTAGTACAGAAAAGAGTAAAATCCCAAGAAGGGAAGACATTCCTGATCAGTATCAGCATGAAACTATGATCCCTCATAAAATCATTCAAGGCAAACTTTGAAAGAAAAATTGCCAAGGACTCCAAAGATAACCACAAGGCATTCTTTAGCTATGTCAAGAATCTAAGTGGCAATGCTCAGATCTGCTTGGAGTTATTGCAGAATGGCACAAAATACACTGAACCGACCGATAATGCCAACATCCTGGCAGACAGGTTCAGCGCAAACTTCACCCCCCTCTCACCCCAAAAGGGCCCATAACCATACCAGAAGAATGTAGAGTCCCTGAAATCACAGACACTCAGGTTAAAACAGCCCTCTCCAAAGCCAAAACCACAGCATCAATGGGACTGGACAGTGTCCCAGGCTGTGTCCTACACGAGATCAAAGACAAACTAACCCCTCACCTAAACACACTGTTCAAACTCAGCCTCTCCACAGGCTACATACCCATAGCGTGGTGCACAGCAGCAGTTATTCTGCTCCACAAAGGTGGAGCCACAACAGACTCCGGGAACTATTGCCCTATAAGCCTGACTAGCTTGGTCTGAAAGGCTATGGAGTGCATCATCATGGAACTCATTAACAGAGACATTGGGAACCTCCAAACACTAGACCCTACCCAGTTCGGCTTTGTTAAGGGCAGATCATGCCTCCTAATCCTGGTGGACTTCTTTGAGATAGTTACCAAGGCTATAGATGAGGGAAAGGTGGTACACACAGCCTACCTAGACCTCACAAAGGCCTTCGACACCATTCCCCATTCTGGTATTATAGACAAGCTCACCAGCCTGAACATAAACCCCTACATCACAAGATGGGCTGCCAACTGGCTCATGGACAGAACCCACATGGTGAGAGTTGCGGGAGCTAGGTCTGACTCTAAATTGGTTATAAGTGGAGTTCCCCAGGGTTCAGTCCTAGGACCCCTCCTGTTCGACATATACTTCTCAGAGGTACAGGCAAGCACAGGAGGACTATGGCTGACCAAGTTCACAGATGACTGCAAACTAGGGGCTATAATTGACTCTCCAGCTGACACAGACATCCTCCAAAAGGGTCTCATTGAGACGGATACCTGGTGTCAAAATCATGGCCTCAAGCTAAATGCCAAAAAGTGCATACTCATCCCCTTTGGAAAAAAACAAAGTACCCACAAACTACCACATAGGTGGTAGTCCCCTAAATACGGAAGATGTAATAAGGGATCTGGGGACCCGAGTAGTCAGCAATCTCACATTTGATAATCACATTGCCGAAGTGGTTAGAAATTCCTTCTTCGTGGCCCACCTAATCACAAAAGGGTTCGCATCCAGATCAAAAGAGGTCATTGTGCCCCTCTACTCATCACTCATCAGACCCATCATAGAGTACAATGTCCCATTTGGGATGTACCTTACAAGACACCTGCAACAGCTGGAAAGACCACAGAAGTACCTCACCAAGAGGATCACTGGCCTAAAACAGATGCCCTATGCAGCTCAACTGAAGAAATTACAGCTGTACTCGGTTGCATACCACCTACTCAGAGGTGATCTCTGCCTGACATACAAGGCCATGTCTAACCCAGAATTGATGGACATGCTCCACCTAAAGAAAACCTTATCCCCGCAAGCCACACATTCTAGGGATCTAAACCTCACCACAACAATAAATAGGAGATGCTGGAGGGACAGATTCCTGTCCCAGAGACTTCCCATGCTTTGGAACAAGATCCCAATCTACATTAGGCAGAGCTCCTCGCTAACCCTCTTCAAGAGAAACCTTGACGAGTGGAAGGGAAACAGAAAGTTTACCTCGGGGATCACTTCAGTGACTCTGCTGGACAGAGGCACAGGGAACTAATCTAAGGGGGCGGCAAAAGCCAACACATTCTGGCTAGGGTTATAAATGCCTTCGGGCAGATAGCCTAGTACCTACTTATGAACCTATGAACCTATATGGAATAAGTAGAGTTCATTGGCTTTTATGTGAATTTTGTTTATTTAATAAGAAGTTTGATCATTTTTATTATAGCATTAATCAAATATTTAATAACTTTAAAAATATAACTGATTGTAATTACAGCATTAAACAAATTATATTTCTTATATTCCCTATAGCATACTCCCCTGATTGCCTAGATTCTTTCAATATCAATGCAAAAAATTAAAGGAAAATAACTTGATATTCTGGCATCAGTTTATTGAAAATAAGAGTATTAAACCACTAAACTCTCTTTTATGTAGTTTTGATAATAGTCAAGACGGTTGTTTATACACTCATTACAGCAGTTTATAGAAAACAAAATGAGAGTATCAATCAACCTAGAGACTGAATCTATACCTAGTTTGATTCACCTTTTTATTAGGTGTCTTGAAAAGACAGATAATCAAAAGTTAAGTATCTCACCTATCGATAAGACACTATGAGAAGACACTCTAAAGTTTGACTCAGATTTTTGAAATTACTATGTAAAGATTAATGAAGAACAAATATCTGATGAATCCAAAAAAATGTTATTCAATTCTACGTATGGTACCACTTCTTCATTATACTGGAGATTGTATACATGGAAATTTATGAATAGGAGTTTCTATACTCCACATAAAATAAATCTTATACTCAAAAACAGTGAAAGTAAATGTTGGAAATGTGATGAATTAATAGAGGCTAACTGGGTTCACATATTCATTGAATGTAGAAAGGTTGTTCAATACTGGAAAGACTTCAGATATTTTGTAAATGCTTTATGGTCTGATAACTGTCATATTTCTAACTCACTAATCCTATTCAATGTTCCTATACCTAATGTAATACCTAAATCTCAGATTCAGTTACTCTGGTCAAGTCTTGCAATTGCCAGAATAGTTATTACTTTGAACTGGAAAAGTAAACAAGATTTGATGTTTAAAGATTTTATTAATTTAGCAAAAGTTGTTTGTAAAAAAGAACTGCAAACCATTTGTTATAGAACTTATAACATTACTCATAAAAATAGCATGGCGAAAACCTTTAGAACAAATATTGATAACTCTTCATGGATAAAGTGATTGTTTATCATGGATGAATGTAAATATTGTAAATAGTTTTGTTGTTGTTTTATTGTATTTGTTATATGTTTATTTGCCTATCTTTATAAAGCAAACAAAATAAAAATGTTTTTGAAAAAAAAAAAGAATTTAAAATCTTGCCTCAACATGTGTTTTAAGGAACTCACTAAACAGAGATACAGCATAAAGAATATACAAATGCATATGTAACATGCAGGTCATCACTTTTTTGCAGTAATAATATAAACACTTATCTCTCAGCAGCAAATGCACATACTATGCTTTGCATAAGAAGCCCCAGGGGGGGCATGTGAATTAAGGACTGACTATGAAAAACTGGGCTGTCAGCCTAGATGCTGCCCTCTCCTTAGGGTCTAATGACTGTATTTCTATAAGCAGTATTCTAAAATTAAGAGCTGCTAAACTTTAATGCATCTCATTGTTTCAGAATATGAAACTTTTAGGTGCAGTTTTACATTATGTTATTGTTTTATATTACAGCATTCATTGTTTACTATAATTTATATGGAGTCACTTGACTAAGCTTCACAAGTATTGTGCAACTGCTTGTACTTTAACAGCCAATTTTTTTTTACTCAAAAATCACACATCACCACAGTCAGCTAACCAGTGATGTCTTACCTTTAGCAACTCTTGGCATCTGGAATGGAATGCTAATAACTCCCACCAAGTCTTCTAAAGGAATCAATGAGCGAAGTATTGCTCGGATCCTGATAGCTTCTCCTTTGCCAGCATTGATTAACTAAAGATACAGAAGAGGATAGTACCATATATTTAGCATCAGGATAACACATACCTATGTACTAAGTAAAAAGTTAAGATTCTAATACCCAGTTTGCAGAAACACAGCAATTATTCACAGTCAGCACACACACTCACAATTAACTAATTCCAAGCACCTTTGTTATTCATTAAGATGACTTTAATTTGAAGCACCATATTACAGAATAATAAAATGCAAAAAGTGTATTTTGCAGAAAATTACTAGACTGGACTATCAAATGTTTTATGTTTTCAGTGTAAGCTTTTGCTGTGAGAAATGAACATGTACCTTATTTAACATGAAACTTTTTTATACACGTCTACAAAAAATTTGTATTATAGCCTTTTTCATCATATCTGTACACCTTGCTCACCGAATCATATTTAATGCTTGTGGCCAAATCATCCCACCACTGAGTCAGGTGAAACGTATATGTAGAAATACATTTCATATATGGGTGATTGATTAATTTATTTGACATTAAAGTTAGAGAATAGGTAAAATGTGAATGTCTTTTTTTACTTATTTTCTACCTTTTCTTTGATTTTGTGTGGCTATACAGTTAACATGTGTGTAAGTACTCACATTTGTCGATCTATATATACTATACATACACACACACACACACACACACACACACACACACACACACACACACACACACACACACACACACACATTGTATCTCTCTCTCTCTCTCTCTCTCACTTTCTCTCTCTCTCTCTCTCTATATATATATATATATAATTATATATATATATATATATATATAGAGAGAGAGAGAGACATATGTAAGCATTTGTCATGGCATAATTAGTCCCTTTGTAGCAGAGACATGGGGAGAAAAGCTCCAAAGAGAAATCACTGAAAGTAAATCATTACAAGCAATAATTTCACAAACAAATCATAACAGCCAGTAATTAAGCACACATGTAGTTCTAAGATGGTCAGGATATTTTATATACATAAAATTAGCATAAAAAATTTGAGGAAATCGTAATGGGACTGGTTACAAGTAAAAATAGGTAAGATGTGAGATTGAAAACTGGAAAAGAAAATATACAGAAGCATTTGATTTGGTGAAAATAAGACGTTATCAACTAACATTTGCATTGAGAAGTATAGTGTGCAGGGGCTTATCCCCTTGTATGAGAGTGTAAAAGAATCTTTCCTCTATAGATGAGAATATTTTTGAGTAAGAACCGGTCCTGTACATAAAATAATATTTGTGAGTAAGAACCTGTCCTCTACAGAAAATAATATTTTTGAGTATTTTATAACCTTGGCAGTGTCACTGATACCACTTCCTTGACTTGTGACATCACAAGGATTTAAAAATTTTAGGCTCACTTTACTGCATTTTCATAGGTTCATAGATTCGAAGGTTAATACAAGGCTGTTGATCTGGTGGACCATTTCTAGCCTAGCCACAAGACCCCAATTAGAATTTACCAAGACATGAATCAATGCCACACAGCATAATAATGAAGAACATTATTCATAGTGTTTAAAGGGCAAGATCATGGATGCACTTACAATCGCTCTCCCAGTTGTCTAGATTATGCTTAAAAAGGGTCAGGGAGCAACTCTGCTTTACATCCAAATGGAGTTTGTTCCATCAAACAGGGATTTCCTGTGATAAATGTCTAACTCACCAACAGATGTAGTGGAAGTTTAGATCTCTTAGGCATGTGTTTAGGATGTTATTAGTTTTGTGGATGTGTAGTTGTTCACATGGGACTGAATCCTTTGAGGCATTGCATGCTAGACAGAGGACACTGTGTCATAAGTCAATGATAAACAGAAAAAAGTGTGTGTGAGAGAGAGAGAGAGAGAGAGAGAGAGAGAGAGAGAGAGCACTTCAAGGCTTTCCTGGTAGCTTAAGGAAGACATGCCCTTAAATGACATAGAAGAAAATACAGCAGTCTGTTGAGATGTACCATATTCCTAGACAAGTGCATACAAAGGAGGGCATTATACTTTATTATTGGCTTGATAAGGGAGGAGTAGACAGTGATGATGACATCCTTGGATCTAGAAAATATAACCCTGGTGATTAGTCTGGGTATAAAAAAAAAACAGATTTATAAATAACAATTAACACATGGTGATCAAAGGAAAGTTTGTTGCCTATGAAAGTTCCCAGGTCCCTAATGTCAGAAACAGTTTTTAATGGGGCGTGATCTATGAGATAGGAGTATGGCTGCACAGGTTTTAACCAAGGGACACAATGCTGCATTTCATCTGTCAGGTCCTTCTGGGGAATCTGGAAGTCAGTCGTGGAATTTATGACAGCTTTGAGTTTGCAATCATCCATTACACATCATCAGCCACAGGTCTTTGGAGTTATTTGTCATCAGAGAAGTATTTATCAAATACGAGTGGTACCAGGACTGATCCCTGGGAAATACCACTAGATAGTAACCTTTAAACTCTTAAACCTACAGGCTTTCCATTTTTTTCCCAGTAGAGTACCTAAAAGATGTACCTAAATTTAATGTCACAGTCTCACAAAAAGCCCTCCTTGCTTATCCTTAGGAAAAAAAACTTCACTGTACTAACCACAATTTGTCAACACTGTTTCCACCCCCCAACACCCATATCTTCCAATGCCAAATTAACAAATGTCTGAATTGTGAGGCCCACTTGTAAGTGTTGCATAAGAGTTAGCATAGCCTAAATCCATTCCTTTCTCTCATGTTTCTCATTTACTTTATATTACACTCTGTTACTCCAGTCCTTTCAAGTTTCTAAAATGTGAGCAGTTGTAGATGCAAGCTGCTGTACACTATTCAGATCATGAATGGATATTCCAACAGTAAGCTAAAACCGTCTTACATGCTGGGGAATAGGGAACAGGACCCGATTCTGGGAAATCAGAGATGGAACCTTTCACTTAGTCTAGATATGAATGCTTAAGATAAGAAATGTAGATTCATGTATTGTCATATTTAGCTGCTTTTGTTATAAATCACTTATTAATAGTTACAAAAGTGTCATTCTTTGATAACATCTGATCATAATTACCTTTGGGTAGTAAAGGCATAAAAACATTTATCAAACTTTAACTTACTTCAAGAAGAGGCTGATGCCTACTATATTGACCCCATGACATTATTTTGGATTACTACTGAAAACATTTTATTTCTAATCTCACCAATTTTTCACTGTGGTAAATTTGCCTATCACCTCTGCACTGTATACTGTCTTAAGACAACATATCTTATAAAATCAAGATCTAAAAGGTGTCCTGGATCCCAAAGTCTTGTACAGGACATCTCTACCTTCCTCCCTTGGACCTAAATATTATTCTTAAAAAATATATTTTTGTGTTTAGCTGGCATTATATCTATCCCTCCCTCCCCTAACAGGAAGAAATCTTCATGCTGTCATAATCCTTGCCTGCCAGATAATTTTATGGCTGCAGGCCTCAGTGCATAGAAAAGCCATATAATGTTGAACAGGGACAGCTTTTCTTATCAGCTGTATTTTTTGATTCTTCCTAGGCTAGTTTCTTAATTTACTAAATCTCAACCATTCATCCATTTGCCATCTAAGTCATACATCCTGATATGTGTACAACTCTGTTTAACTTCACATTTCTTTTCCTTTCGCAAGAGAATCAGAAAGAAGGACTGCTGCACGTTGGACATCCACCATACACAATTTAAATATAAATAGTTTCTTTTCACAGTTAAATAATTTAGTTAGTCTAATCAATTTTAAGCTTTTGCAAGTTGTAAGGAAACCAACCTTATTTCTAAGAGGCATACCATATTGGTGATGGCTCACAGCATCATTTTTTTTTTTGTCATAAGAAATAAGGCCACAATCATGGTAATGTAGTCTAAGGTCACTATAATGGAGCTGGCCACCTTTGCAGTGTATGTTTTGCATGAATTTGTGACTAATTTGCCTGTCATTCATCTATATGCCACCAGACACTGGAGCCTATACTGAATATTTTACCCAGGGTTATAACAACTTTTAACAATCCATTGTCTGAGTAGTGCCTGTTTCTGCAGTCTTGTTCTGGTTGACAATTATTTTTCTGGTTCATTGCTATACATTTCTTCTTTTATTGGATCTTCCTTGATAAGAAAGGGAAAATATTGTTTTAAGCCCAGTCTTAGATGTGGTATCCTATAACAGATAAAATTCCCTTTGTTCCTCTTTCCCTCCCCTTTTCTGGAACTTGCTACAACAATAAACTTCAATATACATATCTGTTTCTACTCCCCGTTGTATATTTCTTGGGGTAAAGGAACTTGAGCTGCACAGGTTATGATGCTTGAACATACAGGCCATGAGTTATGTGGAATGAATGGACAAGTGTCCCACAGATCTTATGCTTAGAAAAAAAACTACTAAATTGTAAATAAGTGATGTGATGTGTCAGTCTTGAGTGTGACATATGTTACAACACTTACTGTCAAAGACAGTTTCTGTCAATGCCCATACAGCAAAATGGAATTAATACTGCTACTGAAATTCAACCACTACAACTACAGTTATAGCAAACATGTCCACAATACAGTAACATTTATTAAAGCTGAAATATTGCAAAATTTGTAGTGTTGTCGCCTCACAGTAAGATGTTGTCCCATTCGATTCTCAGCTAGAGCATCTTCTGTGTGGAGACATGCATGAATGGGCGTACCTTCGTTGAAGGTTGTGCGTCAGGGCCGGCAACTCAGCATGTAAAAATCTACTGCCAATCATTAGCGGACCGGAGTTTCGCTGTGGTGACCCCTAACTGGGAAAAGCCAAAAGACACAACAACCAATGCTATAATTCATATTACCCACTAAGCACACACCCCATGGCAATAGTATTATTCATTTATTTATAAAATTTAATAGGCTAATTACTTCACCCAGAAAAGCACTACACAATGTTCATATCTATCACCCTCTTAGTGCACGGATTTTGGACAAAGCCAAAAATTACATGGTGGGGGATAAAGGTCCAAAAATAGAATCAATTTTTAAATACTGTTCCTATAAAGTTAAAAAGTTGACAGAATAACGTGTTTTGCAACAACATGCTTTTTCTAAAGGTTGTGAAGTCTAAAACTCAAATGTCCATCATTATTTAGTGACATAAATTCTGAATGATTTGCCAGAAAACAAAGCATTTTTGGAGAAACAGACCAAAAACGTAAGCCAAAAATCTGGACATTCTGCAAAACTCTGGGCAGTTAAGAGGTGTGGTTTAACCATGGTCTGGGCAGTTAAGAGGTATAGTTTAACCATGATATATTACTACATGAGAAATCATACAAAACTAGTCCTTTTCATAAAATAAAAATGAACTTACATGCATTTCAGGAGCACAGCGACCCAGCAGATCAATTAAAGCAGCATAAAATGTCATGATCGCATTTCCCATGTGGATGGTATCATCTTCTGTTTTTTCTTCCATGTCTCTATCCAAACACAAATTTAAGTATGAGATACCAATAAACAATCTAGAATCCAGCAATTATTTACCATTTCTGCAACTTTTACCAACTATATCTGCAGTTAACTTGGAGCAGTATTAAAGTTCAACATGTAAAATGTCTAGTCTAATTTAGTATAAAGGTTAGATCAGTGCAGTAAAATGGTAGATTCATTTAATGCTGTAAAAGAATATACAATGACATCTGCATTGTTGCCTTAACTCATTTTGTCCAAGGATCCCTTGGCAGGCAATCTTTTGGAGCACTGACCACTGTTATGGTATGGCATCCTGCTATCTGCACCATGAATCATAGGAATCATAATAAATACAATCCTATTTGACTGGCGCCCATGTGTGCCTTGCCAATAACCATCTTCAGGCTCTACCAATCTTTTTGGACAAGGCAAAACCTGCAAGTCCAGAAATGTATTTTATGGGAACAATCCAGTTGTCTAAACTATGCTTAAAACTGCACAGGGATTACTCTTGCTGTGGTTTTCAGTGTGAACTTACATCAAACCCCTGTCTCCTGTAAGCCAACTACCCGGCTGTATGGTTTACAATCTGCCACCTTTTTTATTCTTACCATTTGAGTGGTGGAGGTTTTCCATGTAAGTTGTGTATGCTAATACACAGAGCTGACAGATATGCCCACCCCCCACAAGGTTGGTGCTGGTGACTGACTTAACATTGGGTTTCCACTATTTATTTTTCTTTGTGTTTTCTTACTCATAAAACTGAGATGTCACTGTGGAACTCAAGGTTTTACATAGGATTACCATTCTGGTATCGCAGGTCAGTTGTCAAATTTTAGTAATTGGCGCCATGCACAGTTGCTGGACTACTGCAACAGTGCTCAAGTAAGTCAGACAATATAAACGTCAGATATAGCATAAAGTACATAGACATTTACTGCTTGCAATAAAGTTAAATAATTTGTATTTTTATCTGCATGCCTGATATGTACATATTTTTGGTCTACTTTAGAAGACTAAAAAAACAAAAGACTGAAAATTCAAAATACTGAACACATTTTTAATGCAGGGGGCAAACTCTCCTGCACCCCTCTTGTGGGGGGCTTGCCACTCACAACCCCTGCTAACTATATATACCAACTCCAAGATCGCACAACAGTGGAGAAGGGGCAAATTCCATCAGGGGATTCAGTCTTTTGTTTTTTCAGGCTTCTGAAGTAGTCTCATGTATTTATATGGTGTGACCTCATCTATACATTATACATCTTCAAGAGGGATGTTTGAAGTGAAGTAGGTGCTAGATTCCCTCCTACTGCACAGCAGCCCATGGGCAAATCTCATTCCTATATGCTTGTGCACTTCATCCTCCCACTGGCAGTAATAGCATCTTGTTTAAGTGTTATTTTTTTCTTTGGAAACAAAGTGCTTTATGTAGATACAGAATGCACTTTAAACACCATGTAAATTAAGCTTTTAAGACATCTGATAAACTCTGCAGTAAATTGACACTGTTTAGCCAATCCATATAATCAAACTATGTAATCTGAAATGTTTTTATATACTAATTTAATCTGTTTTTGCATGTATTGATTTATTTTTGCTCCAATTTCCTGTAATGATCAAACTTACCACCTGCCATGCCACTGATCTATTCATTCTACAGCCAATTTGGGAGTGAAGGTCGAGTGTATCAAGAGCAATGCTATCAATCTGAAGAGGATCAGGGGTTTTCTATGGGACTCTTTGTGCACGCTTATTAGTATCCAACAGGTTGGTACACAGTGACATTTTGCAATGCATGTTGCATTTCTTTATGACATGATTAGTTGAGCCTGCTCCCCCTTGTAGACAAGCACCTCTGTGTGACTCCCCATTTCTACTGGGAATTCTAAAGTAGATAGTGTGCATACAAGCAGATGCCACCCATGTCCACTGGGAATTCTAAAGTAGATAGTGTGCATACAAGCAGATGCTACCCATTTCCACTGGGAATTCTAAAGTAGAAAGTGTGCATACAAGCAGATGCTACCCATTTCCACTGGGAATTCTAAAGTAGATAGTGTGCATACAAGCAGATGCCACCCATTTCCACTGGGAATTCTAAAGTAGATAGTGTGCATACAAGCAGATGCTCTTACTCTCACCCATAGAAAGTTGATCAGGCCTAAGCCATATCATTCACCTCCTCACTCTTCTTGCTTCGAAAAGACCTGAGCCATTAGAAAAACTCAGTTTACCTGGGTTGCACTTAAGACATTACCCCTCGGTTCCAAAACAGCAGAATATTTATTACTTAGTTTCTGTTATTCTTTCTGAACTTTCTGTAAATACTAAAAGCTTTGGAATTACAAACATCTGTAAATTATTTAAGCTTCTTTAAAAAATTTCTATTTAGTTTAGTTGGTGCCACTACAATTTAAAACGTTTCAGACTTCCAAGATAGATGCACACTGATCAAAAGCTTAATTTCAGCTCTCCCAGTGTAAAAATAGAAACTGAGAAATAACAGTCAGTGATATTGTCAACTTGGGTAAAATTCAGTTACTAGCTAGCAAGTACACTGCCTGGATGCCAGCAAAGAAGGAATTTAGACAACCTGAAAGACAATCAACCAGAAAAGGTGAGGATAAAACACTAGCTGGGAAGCACCCTGCAGCTGTTCAGCAAAAAAAAGTTCAAGCTTCAGTTTTGGTACAAGACATGGCTTCCAGTAATTTACAGGAAAGAAATAAACCAAATGTATTCAGAGGTGATTAAAATAAATGAAACATTGAGGGAATATATTGACTCAAATAACAAAATGCCAAAAAAAAAATAGAAGACACTTAAAATACATATTCAGAAGAACCAATACAATTGCAAAAAATCAAATTCTGAAATGAAGAAAATTCTGGCTGACTATGAGGTCTCTCAAGAACAGCTGTTTCAGAAAATGATATAGTTTAGAATACGGTGTGCACACATAAACCTGAGATTTTCTGCTGTACCTGAGAAATTGGAAGGAACAGACAAATAATTTTATCAAAGAACAAATAAGCAACTGGACTGGTTTTCCACAGCAAGATTTTTGAAGTGAAAGTGTACATTAAGTGTTTGCTCCATATCTAGGCATGAGAAACCAGACAAGATCTGTATTAGTAAAGATAGACTCATACCTGCAGAAAAGTTGATCTGGAAAGAACTGTGGCAGAAGGGAAAAGTACTACAAACTGGAGACGGCAGAGTGTTTGTGGAAATGATTATTCACTGTACACATGGTGGAAGAGAACAGCCAGAAAAAAACCAGCAACACTCTTCGAGTCTCCAGAGAAACAAGGAAACAATGGAAAAAAACACTGGCAGACTCACCACACATGGTGGAAGAGAAGCAACTTTATCCCAACAATCAGGGAATGTCAAGAGACAGGTATAAGATTCAAGCTATTGCACCCACCTGTCTTCAGAAAAAAAAATTCCTAGAGGATCAAAGGCAGTTTTGGACACAAATCAGGCTAAGGAAGAAATAAAAAAGTTATTTCAAAATAAAGCGAGCCAGCAAACAGAAGGGGATTCTGTTTCTCATTTTTCTGACAATAAAGCTCATAAAGTTACTTTGCCAATGACTGAAGTTTTCCAATGTTCCAAATTAAAATACAAGAGAGACAGAAAAAGAAAGAAAGTACAAGAGATAACTAGAAGAATCAAGAGTACCTTGGACTTGAACCAGAGTCTGGTGTTGGGAGATGAAGATGAATAGGATGAAGACCAGTAACACCAAAATTAGTGAACAATTGGGAGACTATAAAGTATTAGTCACATTTGTGACATGTGGCTTTCCAAGAAGAAGTGGCCAAGAAAGACTTTGTTAAAATTGTGGATGGACTGTAAAGCACATACCCCATTTCATGTCATTAAAGTTTAGAAGGACACTAAATGGAAAAAAAAAACAATAACTGTAGGTAAAAAAATGTTCTTATTAGTATTTGTATAAAATATTCATGATCTATACTGCATGTTATACAGTAAAGCAGTTTTGTATAGTGTCCATCAAGGGTATTTTAAATCTGGGGAGACTCTTATGTGTTAAAGAGATGTTCTCAAAAGGAGTCTAGATGTCTACAAATGAAGGCAGCTGTATATTCTGTTTTGAGTGAAATTTACAAATATTTTTTATGCATCTGCAGAGATGCTATTTTTTTCTCACTGCTGTTTACGGGTGCTATGAATTAATCTTGAGAGTTTTGAGCATTCTGTGCTGAGGGGAAATGCAACATTTACAGGAACAATGGCAAGCAGTTCAGTAAAAAATAAAGTTGGAAATTATGGGGAGTGAATAAGTGATGGTAGCCTTCCTAGCAGCTTGAATATTTTAATGCATTTACTATAAAGATGTACAATTTAGATTAATTTAAAGATAGCCAGTGTTTTTTTTTTTCTTATGGCTAAAGGTTTATGTTTTCCTAAAGCATACAAGCTATTTTTCACATCTGGGAGGAGAACAGAGACAAGAAAAGAAGTGACACCAATCAGTTTAAGTGAGAACACATGCTATAACACATGCTTTAGCATGGGTAACCTTAATTTTAGGTTAGGAAATTGCTGTGGGTGCAACTGTTAATTTGGTGCAATTATTCTTATCTGGAGGAATAAACTTCATTTTTTGAAGATGCACATTGTGTGTTTGTTCTAAGTTAAAAGAGGATGGGGTGTATTGGATATTTATTTAGTTGATTGTTTGTTTGTGGGGTTCCATTAAAACAAAACAAAAGCTTGAAATATGTGACATAGGTTCAAATGAAGATGAGAAGAAATAACTGATAAGCCTGACATAAAATAGGTGTATGTAAGGCAAAGGTTAGAAATACACATTCAAAAAACTTTCAAGCACATTATTTATTTATTTATTTATTTATTTTATTTTACATTTGTTGACCGGGCTAGTCCAGCTGGATAATTTCCATTTTCAGTGGAGGCCCGGGGAGAAAAGCTCCACAATTAAAACAAGGTTAAACATTTAAGCAACAATGCATACATTTTAGTGTAGTAGAAAATACAGCGAAAAAAAACCAGGTAAAAAACAAATAGCCTAAGCTATATATTCATATTTTTTTTTTTTTAGAACAGTACAGTAATTTAGTCATTTGAAATAGCAGGGAAAGATAGTGATTTTTACGTAGGGAGGTATGGCTGAAGAGCGAAGAAGTCATTTAGTCTGGATTGGTACAGGAGCAGAGCCAGAAGTTGTTAAGATGTAATAGAAGTTGTTTTTTGAAAAGTTGAAAGGAGTCTAGTGAGGTAATGTGTAGGGGGAGGTTATTCATCCACATTAGGTGGGAACATCAGCTTTTTATCATAATGGATACACTATCCATAATAGCTTAGAATGTAAATGGCCTTAGAGATAGAAGCAAAAAGGAAATAACATTAAACTGTATTAAGAAATACAGAGTGCAAGTAGCAATGTTGCAGAAAATGACTTTTGGAAATAAATGAGAATGTCAATTTGACAAAGAAAGGATTCTAGGGTGGATATTCAGCAGAATATCAGGGACAAAGGAAAAATGGAGTAATAATCCTGATTACTATATGGGCTCCAGTAGTGATACAAGAGGGAAAAAAGAAAGTAATGGCAGATTTGTGGTGGTAAGGGACTATTGGCAAGGGATAAGGATTACTTTGGCACATATTAATATTCTACCAACAGCTGCTATTGTGGAACTTAAGAAAATTGGGGAGAAATAATCAGCTTTCAGCATGAAATATTACTAACAGGTGGGTGCTGACATTTAATTTGCAATAGTGAGGATGTTTCAGAGGGACACAGAAGTGAAAATATAACAAAGGATGTTGATTTATGAATAAAGTAATGAAAATATTTGGTATGGAAGATGCGAACTCAGTAGCAGATACTTGGGCAGAATTTGCATATAATTCCTGATGGTACAATAACTGGAATAGACTGTACAGAAGTTATATTACACAGGAAAATGTGCACTTGATTGAAAATTTCTACACTCTTCCAGTAACTGTTTCAGATCATGCATTGATAAAAACTAAGGTAAAAATGCAGGGTAATGAAGTATAAATGAGTTACTGGTTGCTTTCCAACCTACCTGTTAAAAAAGAGAGGAATTTAATGAATGGGTAGTGGGAATTATTTGAGGCATTAGAGAATATTGAAATTTAGTCAGGCATGTTAGCTAGTGGGTGGGACAAATTGAAAATGGAGTTTAAAAATAGGATAGAAATAAAAGAGAAAGAGATGTGGTTAATATGCACTAGGATTAATTTAGAGGGACTGACAAAAAGATTAAACTACTGCAGGATAAGGGGGATCTCACAGAAGAAGAGGCACAACTTTAGAGTGTTAAAGAAAAGAAAATATAATAGTATTTGGATAATATGCATGAGTTTAGAAAGATTGCTGTTAAGCAATTATGTCTTAGTAACAACTCCAGAGCATGGAAACATTTAATACAATGAGTTAGACAACAGAAAGTAGAAAGGGTTGTCACCAAACTTGGGGAGCCCATAACAAGGAAAATAAAAAGAAATCCTACACAGGTATTAGAGCTATGTATGAAATGTTATAACATTTGTAAAACACAGAGGAATCCAGATATCAAGAAGGATAACAAATGGAAATATTTGTGGAAGACTTAATTATGCCAAGGTTAGAAAAATATGAGTCTCAACAACTAATAGTTAAGAAAGAAGAAGATGAGATAAAACAGAGATGTATAATCAATCTGCAGAAAGGTCACAAGGAACAGGTGGTATTCATGTGGAAGATCGGAAGCTAAGATGGGAAGAAAGTGATACAGATCCGGAATATTTTAACAGTATTTTCAAAGAAGAGGAAGCACCAACATCTTGGAAGAAACCTGAGGTGTCTGCTTTATCCAAAGAGGATAAAGCCCTATCAGGCCCAACTTCATGTAAAGCCATTTCAATTTTAAAGCATGACAATAAGTGTTTATATGTAGACTACCTAAAACAATGGCAAAGGATTTGCTGAAATTGACAGATATGGATCAGTATGATTTTTGTGGAATGGAGGCAAACATTTGACAACGTTAATAGAACAATATAAAACACAAAAAAACTAGAAGGAAAATGAAAAAGTAATGTCTACTTCCTTTTTGCTGGGTTCACTTTTTACTGAGTTCAGCTTTAACTATTTAATTGTTTTATTAGTTTTAGTTTTTGATTGGTCTGTGTATTATTACAGTGTTATACAAATGTTTAGTAAAAATGTTGTTTCACTAGGGTTTGCAGAAACTTGGATCCCATAGCAAAAGCGCTTACCAGTTTGTATATGCATTAAACTTGGATTTATTTTACCTGCTGTCTGTTGTTTGCTGCATACTTTACCTCTGGATATTCTAAATTGTGACTGCTGTGTTTCCATACTTGGAATTATTTCACCTGCTGCCTGCTGTTTGCTGCCTATTTTACCTGTGGATACTTTGAACTGTGACTGCTGTGTTTCCACACTGGTGCTTTTCTCTGCAAATAACAGAACAATGATGATCCAGAGGGAAGCAGAATATAAGAAAATAATGTTTCTGTTGGTGGGTCTTGATCCAGAGAAAGTATTCAACACAGTATGCTGGGGATTTATTAGTAGTGCAATGGATGCATTTGCATACCCTGATACAATAATAAGGTTAATTATGATGATATATAAAGGATAGGAGACAACAATTAAAGTGGGAAGGATACTCTCTGATAATTTGTGACTGAAGAGAGGAACCAGGCCAGGGTATACTCTTCCCTCTTTGTCATTTGCTTTATATTTAGAGCAACTGGCAAAGAAAATAAGGGATTAAGCAAGTGAAGCTAGATGTGATGGAGACGAAGTGTCTGAGATGGGTGGTAGGATGTACACTGTGGGCAGACAAAGAAATGAGGACAATAAACAGAAACTAAAGTAACTCCAATTGCAACAAATGTCAAAGAGAACAGATTATGGTGGTTCAGGCACTGGTCTATATTAGAAGAGTAAAGCGACAAATGAGCGAACACTCGTTCATCGACACATAAAACCTGAAGTATGAAAACAGCGAAGTTATGGAACAGCAAATTTTTTTCTCAGGGAAAAAAATCACTGGACCATTCTCGGGACTTTGCTGTTTTCTCCACTGTGGTGCTATCCCGGAGTTGGTATATTTAAGTAATGGGGGGTGATCGTGGGATGTGGGGTGCGAATCCCCCCACTTTATTTTGTCTTCATTTTTTTTTTTGGAACAGCAACTTTTTTCCCTGTGAAAAAAATTGGTGTTCCATAACTTCTCTATTTTCAAACTTCGAGTTTTACAATTCAACAAAAGAGTGTTCGCTCTTTCATCATTTCATTCTTCTAATATAGACCCTTCAGGCACATGTGCAGAAAAGCAAAAGGCAATCTGGTGAAGAAGATTTGAGACAGACAGGAAGAAAGCAAGAGGAAACAAGGGAGTCAAGCAATGACATGGATGGATTGTGTGAGAGAAGACCTGTGACAGTCAGTCATGAATATCAAAGAAGACAGGACAGTAGCTTTGAATAGAGAGAGATGGTGACAGTTGACATGACACCCCAACCCCATGTAGAAAATAGGAAAAAGGTGGATGTTGATGATGATGATGATGATAAAGGATGTGCGGGAAGAGACTAAACAAAAGATTATACAAAAACGGATTAACTGGAAGCTCTTGTTTATGAATATTGATAGTAAGATACAGCAGTGAAAATGTTTTTAGTCTCTTTAGTTTTAGATACAGGTCAGGGAAATGTCTAATAAATAGAGGAAACATTGGGGATAATAATTAATATTATTTGATTATCTGATTTGAAGGGATATCACATAGAATTGCCTTGAAACAGACATTCTCTCCACTAGGTAGCACCCTTCTCCTACACTTCCTATCTCATGCTTATCCCACTGTCTTATACTATCTCTGAATTACATTTCTGAAGACTTTTATTTGATCTAAACACTATCATACTTTACCCTGGATTTTTACTGTCAACACCTACCTATCCTCCTACACTACTCTACCATTGTAGTACTTATCTCTGTACTTACCCTCACCTAACTTACCTTCAGTAGTCAGCATTCTGCTGATTGTTTTTCTTGAACTGCTCCTTCACTTGTCTCTACCCGCTTCGTTCGCCCTGCGGGCTCAATCCGCTCCCCTACCCTACCCCCAATTCCCACCCACCCCCAGTGCTCTTACTCTTATACTATTTAACCACACCAACTTTCCCTTAGTATCCAATCATTAGCTAACCACTCCCTATTCTTAGTGAACTACCCTCAAGGATCAACTGTATAAGGCTACAACAACTATTCACTCTTTCTCTAAATACTCACTGCCACTTCCCCATAACCCCCCTCACCTTTTTCCACACACACTTATTACTCTTTCTTACCTCCTACATTCCACCTTGCAACTAAATTATCCAAATGTCTAAACTCCCTACACCAGCATACTTAAAACTGCTACTTCTAGTCATACTTCTGCCCTCTCTTACAGCAGCCTACCTACTTACCTCCTATGAACACCCATTACATTTACAATTTCACTACTCCTATAAGCAAACTGCTACACCATCAATAATTATCTCCAGTATCCATGCAAACATAACTTCTACATCCAACTACCTACTAGCAAAATATCATAGAATAGCCCATATTAGGTATATCTATCTAAAAGCTAGGAAGTCTCTAAACCTATTCAGTAAATTCCCAAATCCAAGATATGGAATACAAGTCTACTCATTAAAAGATGGAGATATTCACCCAAACCCAGGCCCAACAAATATTCCTACCATTCAACCCCAAAACCTCAATCCCCCAGCAAAACTTAAAACCTCCTAACTCACTCTCTATAGCACACTTCAACATACGTAGTATAAATAACAAAGTTGCACACCTCCATGCTCTCTCAGAAGTACACTCCTTTGACATTCTATGTTTGACAGAAACATGGTTAAAACCCAAGACTAAAGACAATGAAGTCATACCACACGGATATAATATCATAAGACAAGACCGTATAGCTAGAAAGGGAGGTGCGGTAGCTATCTTGTATAAAGCAGAATTTCAAGTCACTGTATCTGAGTACAAACTACCTTAAGACACGACTGCTGAAATCCTAATTTCTAAACTTCAGCTCAATACAAGCAAATCCATATTTATCATCTGTATTTATCTTTCTCCTGGCAATAACAACAACACCCTAGAAGATATCCTTTGCTGCCTATCTCAAAACTTCCATAAGAAACTATAGTCTTAGGTGACTTTAATATTGATTGGAAGTCTTGCAGCACTGAACACCCTACTAACCATATCAACCTATTTGGTTTCTCTCAAACCATCACCTCCCCTACCAGAATAAATAAACCCAGTAAGAAAGAAAGTACCTTAGATTGGATACTCATAAACAATCTCCATCCATATGAAGTAGGGACCCTCCCAGATGATGTAAGTGATCACTCACTCACTCACCTATATTATCAGGCATAAGACCAATATACCCTCCGCAACCACTTTCAAGACAACTCGAACCAATAAAAACTTTAACCCTGATCTCTTCCAAACAGAACTTAGGACATGTGATTGGTCTCCCATTAAATACCTCCCTCTTGAGGAAGCCGTAAGATACTTTAATTCTAAATTCCTTTAATTTCTTGACCACCATGCACCAACCCAAACTATCAGAATTAGGACTAAACCTGCCCCATGCCTTTCTAGAGAAACCAAGCAAAAAAACATACTTAGAAATAAAGTCTGGGCCAAATGATGTACCTCTAAAAACCCTGTAGATCAACAAAACTTTAGACAGCTTTTTTTTTATTTTTATTTTATTTTTATTCTTTTTATTCAATTCATTTTACTTTTACTAAAAATTCTGTTTTAAAATTTATTTTGGCTATAAGGTGATATAAAATTTCCTTTGTCTTGCCTTTTTTTTTTTTTTTTCGGTGAGGTATAGCATTTGGAAAAAATGAGGGAAGATACAACTTTAAGGTTTTTAATTGACTGTAGTTAATTGAATGATTTATTTTGTTGATTTTAATATAAATACCTGATGCACCAGTGTTTTTTTATCTGATGAAGTCTGCCTTGAGCAGACGAAAGCGCTCATTTGTAAAGTTTTTGGATATTAAAAGAATTACATGCTTTCCAGTTGAACAGAAGATTTTTCGTTTTATATGGTGTTATATTTATGCTTTGGAGTATAGTTTTATTTTGGTTCTGTTACTAGCTGGAAAGATCATTGTTGCGATTACAGATTTAAATTTCTGGTTCGAGTCACTGGTGTTTTGTCATGGAGGGATCCTTCAAGGATTCTACCATAATAGGTATTGATAACGGTATGGACAATGTTTTAGAGAACAGCGTCACTTTGATTCAAACCCAGCAAGAGGTTTCCAAACTAAGGGAAGATATCTCTTCTCTCCATGGAGTCCTAACCAGATTAATTGAAATGTTCAGCCAAGGGGAGTCTATAGAGGGAGCTATTGCCGGTCGTCAGCATTCTTCCAATGGTCCGACGCACCCAGTGATGTCATCCCCACGCTTGGCCTTCGAGAGTTATGGTGGAAACAGGATGAACACAGGCGCAGACCAGGTTTGGAACAGGAAAGCGAACCAAGGCGCTCCATTACCTCCGAAAGGAACTGAAACTGTCACCCTTACTGAATCTGGGTAGTCTACAAAGCAAACCAAACTTTCCTCTACTTCCTCAGGTACTGTTTTGAATATTTTGGCTAAAACGCAAAAGCAAGTAACTGTGCTTGATTTACAACAAGTGGACTGTGGTAAAGACTGTGGTAAAAACGATTCACGTCCCATTTGTTTCAAGGACATTATGGACAAGAATTTTGTATTTGACAATTACCTTAATACTAACGATGAAGTTGTGCATGACAAAGGAAGTAACGATCAAGAAGAAAATGTAGGCTCTTTGAAGGACATGATATATGTATTTGAAAAATTGTTGTTTAAATATAAAAATTTACAAATAGAGAATAATTACTTACATCAATGTCTCACTAGTAAAATAGTCTCTCAGGGACTACGAATTTGTAAATACCCGTTTGGTATAACATATTCCGAAAATGTTTTAAAGGTCTTTTGTTGGTTTTTTTTGATGACTGTGGGTTTGCTTTAGTTTTAAAGTTAATCAAATACAATGAGGTACAGTTAAACACCTTGTTAAGTGAATTGAACAACCTCCATAGGGATATTATTAAGGATTTGTTGTTTGAACAGTACCAAAGTGTGTACGATAGAGTTTTGAAGAGAATTGACATTAAAATTGGTAAAGTGTTTGAGAGAAAACAAAGTAAATTCTTTAGGGACAAGGAACAATATAAAAAGGGAAAAAGTTACCCTAGACCTTTTCATACAGCCAACAAGCTTTCCGATAGGGTTGGTAGGGCTCCCCACACTGCACATGACCCTTTCATGGTAACAAACACGGACAGATTTTTACAATCAGAAAGGAAGGAGCAGAGAGATGGCAGGGCGAGGAGTGGAAATCATAACAGGGCTTTAGACGAACTGGATTCATTCAGTGAACCTAATGACTCTTTTTTAGGTCCCAGGAGATCCAAACGACTGGCCAGCAGGGCCAGAGTACCCTCCGATCCTGGACCCTCACTGAATTTCCCTGGGAACAACTTTGGTTGGAAAAACAAGGGAAAAAGGGGCAGATAGACAACATAAATGTGGGAGTCAATGGCATTGTTTTTGAATATAGGGGTTATAAGATTTACAATTACACTGACCTGGAATTAGATAAAAAGCATTTTGAATTGTTTTCCAAGGGGTTTAAGTTTGTTAAATCTCGACAAGGGGACCTTGCAGATATTTTGATAGAACTCAAGTTGTACCTCAGAAAACTGAATTTGAGATTGATTCACAAGAATGACTTTAATAGTAAAAATGTGGATACTAGTAAAGGGATGACAAGAAGTAGTACATTCAATCCTCCACTTCACCCTGTTATTAATACTTTTGAGAATATAGTTACAGCTGAGATTTATGAAAAGTATGGTTACAAGGGGAAAGGTTTGATACAACACAATTTGAAAAGGGAAGAAGAGTTATTATTAGATAACTTAAGAAAGGAAGAAAACATCAGATTTATGGAACCTGACAAGGGTGGGGGGGCTTGTTATGTACAACAGGGAAGATTACAATAATGCCTTAACTATTATATTGGCAGATGAGAACACCTACAGTACAGTTTCATATAATGAGATTCATTTAGCATATAGGAGGACAGATTCCTTATTGGAAGAATATCTCATTGAAAACAGAATAGACAATCAGATTTACCATTTTTTGAGACAAACACATCCCACCATTCCTGTGTTTTTTGGTATACCGAAAATACACAAATCTATAATAAAACCTCCCTTTAGACCTATCGTTTCAGTAAGGAAATCTAAAACACATCCTTTGGCGGCCTTTATAGACCACATGGTCAAAAACATTGTTGTCAAATAAAAGCATTTAGTGAAAGATTCATGGGATTTTTTAGGAAAAATTAATAATAACCTATGGTCTGAAACAAGTAAATTTATAACAATTGATGTAAAGGACCTTTTTTCCTGCATTCCTAGAAAGGAAGGCTTTGAGTATTTTGAGGAAAGTATTGACAAACATTTGGATCTACCCACGGACAAAAAATTATTGATCCTTGAATTGATGGAAGTAGTACTGGACAACAACTACATCATCTTCGAGGGTGAACATTATAAACAGGTGAGTGGGGTTGCTATGGGGGTGGCCTGTGCCCCCATTTATGCAAACCTTGTCCTATTAGAATGGGAAAACAGGTACATATTTCAAATCCAATTTGCAGGATATATAAAAACTTATTTAAGGTTTTTGGATGACATCTTTGTTATCTGGGAAGGTACAGAGGAAAAATTAGAGAGTTTTATAGAATACATCAATAATTCCACTACTTTTTTATCCTTTACACATCAGGTGGAAAGTAAAAGTATTAGTTATTTCGATATCAGACTTAGTAAAATGGGAGATGGTTTCAACTCACAGATTTTTCGAAAGAAAACATGGTGCAACAGCTACCTACATCATAACAGTCAGCACCCTCACCATCAAAAAAGAGGTATTGTCAAAGGGCAAGCTGTGAGGGTAGCTAGGATGACATCAGAATTTGACGATCTACTGAATTAATTTATTTTTTTGGGAGAAAAATTCATTGAAAGGGGATACCCGAAGGAAATGTTAGGGGAGATTTTGAATGAAGTGTATACAGGATGGGGCAGCAAATACAAACCTTTATTGGGCCAAACCTTGACAACCAATGGAAAAGTTATTGAAGATACTAGGGATTTTTTAGGGGCTTGTATAATTCAACACAACAATTTTTCTGAACAATTCATCAGAATAATGCAGAATAATTGGTCAATTTTAAAAACTAATAGTGATATCTATGAACTGGCTGGGAATAAACCATTATTCATACACAAGGCAGGTATGAATTTTAAGAAAATTTTGGAAAGAGGGGTAGCATCATGGAGAAACAACAGGGGAACCAACCCTTGTGGTAGATGTAGGCAGTGTTCACACATTAATCCAGCGGACAACATTATTTTGAACAATGGTCTGGGCAGCCAGGTCAGATTTCGCAGGGGTAATTGTCAGACCAGGATGTTGGTTTATTTGGCCACCTGCACTCACTGTCCTTCCTACTATGTGGGCAAAACAGAGAGGGCACTGAAGGACAGAATTTATGAGCACAAGAATGACATCAGAATCAAGAAAGAAACCAGTGCCCTTTACAAACATACCATGGTCTGCAATTTTACCCCATATTTTAAATTTGGCATTCATGACCTGGTCAATAGAAATAGTAGGGGAGGTGATGTGAGAACCTCTTATTACAAAAGGAAATAAGATGGCAATTGAGTCTAAGGTACAATTTTGGACCTGGTCTCAATGAATATATAAACATAAAGGCTAGCCTGGTGGGCAGAGCGGAAGCTGTCTGAGGCCATCCTCATTATAATAATATTTTAACTTGATATTTGGATTATACCAACTTGATAGAAATACATCCATATCAGGTTTAGGTACTAGATTGGTTCGTATTATTGCACTTTCACATCGAAAAATATATATTTTACTACAACTACTATATTCATTTAGGTCATACATTTTTACTAGGACACTATTGTTTAGATAGGAAAAACAATATTCACAATTATTTAAAAATATGTACATTGTTGGTTGGAAATCTAAACATTATTTTTATTCTTTTTATTCAATTCATTTTACTTTTACTAAAAATTCTGTTTTAAAATTTATTTTGGCTATAAGGTGATATAAAATTTCCTTTGTCTTGCCTTTTTTTTTTTTTTTTGGTGAGGTATAGCGTTTGGAAAAAATGAGGGAAGATACAACTTTAAGGTTTTTAATTGACTGTAGTTAATTGAATGATTTATTTTGTTGATTTTAATATAAATACCTGATGCACCAGTAGTTTTTTATCTGATGAAGTCTGCCTTGAGCAGACAAAAGCGCTCATTTGTAAAGTTTTTGGATATTAAAAGAATTACATGCTTTCCAGTTGTACAGAAGATTTTTGGTTTTATATGGTGTTATATTTATGCTTTGGAGTTCACTTTTTACTGAGTTCAGCTTTAACTATTTAATTGTTTTATTAGTTTTAGTTTTTGATTGGTCTGTGTATTATTACAGTGTTATACAAATGTTTAGTAAAAATGTTGTTTCACTAGGGTTTGCAGAAACTTGGATCCCATAGCAAAAGCGCTTACCAGTTTTGTTTATATAAGCATTAAACTTGCATTTATTTTACCTGCTGTCTGTTGTTTGCTGCATACTTTACCTCTGGATATTCTAAATTGTGACTGCTGTGTTTCCATACTTGGAATTATTTCACCTGCTGCCTGCTGTTTGCTGCCTATTTTACCTGTGGATACTTTGAACTGTGACTGCTGTGTTTCCACACTGGTGCTTCTCTCTGCAAATAACAGAACAATGATGATCCAGAGGGAAGCAGAATATAAGAAAATAATGTTGCTGTTGGTGGGTCTTGATCCAGAGAAAGTATTCAACACAGTATGCTGGGGACTTATTAGTAGTACAATGGATGCATTTGCATACCCTGATACAATAATAAGGTTAATTATGATGATATATAAAGGATAGGAGACAACAATTAAAGTGGGAAGGATACTCTCTGATAATTTGTGACTGAAGAGAGGAACCAGGCCAGGGTATACTCTTCCCTCTTTGTCATTTGCTTCATATTTAGAGCAACTGGCAAAGAAAATAAGGGATTAAGCAAGTGAAGCTAGATGTGATGGAGACGAAGTGTCTGAGATGGGTGGTAGGATGTACACTGTGGGCAGACAAAGAAATGAGGACAATAAACAGAAACTAAAGTAGCTCCAATTGCAACAAATGTCAAAGAGAACAGATTATGGTGGTTCAGGCACTGGTCTATATTAGAAGAGTAACGCGACAAATGAGCGAACACTCGTTCGTCGACACATAAAACCCGAAGTATGAAAACAGCGAAGTTATGGAACAGCAAATTTTTTTCTCAGGGAAAAAAATCACTGGACCATTCTCAGGACTTTGCTGTTTTCTCCACTGTGGTGCTATCCCGGAGTTGGTATATTTAAGTAATGGGGGTGATCGTGGGATGTGGGGTGCGAATCCCCCCACTTTATTTTGTCTTAATTTTTTTTTTGGAACAGCAACTTTTTTCCCTGTGAAAAAAATTGATGTTCCATAACTTCTCTATTTTCAAACTTCGAGTTTTACAATTCAACAAAAGAGTGTTCGCTCTTTCATCATTTCATTCTTCTAATATAGACCCTTCAGGCACATGTGCAGAAAAGCAAAAGGCAATCTGGTGAAGAAGATTTGAGACAGACAGGAAGAAAGCAAGAGGAAACAAGGGAATCCAGCAATGACATGGATGGATTGTGTGAGAGAAGACCTGTGACAGTCAGTCATGAATATCAAAGAAGACAGGAGAGTAGCTTTGAATAGAGAGAGATGGTGACAGTTGACATGACACCCCAACCCCATGTAGAAAATAGGAAAAAGGTGGATGTTGATGATGATGATGATGATAAAGGATGTGCGTGAAGAGACTAAACAAAAGATAATACAAAAACTGATTAACTGGAAGCTCTTGTTTATGAATATTGATAGTAAGATACAGCAGTGAAAATGTTTTTAGTCTCTTAAGTTTTATATACAGGTCAGGGAAATTTCTAATAAATAGAGGAGAAATTGGGGATAATAATTAATAAAGAGTTAAAGGAATTTATTTGGGAGGGGAAGAGGGAAATAGTTAAGTGGGACATGTTGAACCTTCCAACAGAACAAGGTAGTTTAGGATTATCTGATTTGAAGGGATATCACATAGAATTGCCTTGAAACAGACATTCTCTCCACTAGGTAGCACCCTTCTCCTACCCTTCCTATCTCATGCTTATCCCACTGTCTTATACTATCTCTGAATTACATTTCTGAAGACTTTTATTTGATCTAAACACTATCATACTTTACCCTGGATTTTTACTGTCAACACCTACCTATCCTCCTACACTACACTACCATTGTAGTACTTATCTCTGTACTTACCCTCACCTAACTTACCTTCAGTAGTCAGCATTCTGCTGATTGTTTTTCTTGAACTGCTCCTTCACTTGTCTCTACCCACTTCATTCGCCCTGCGGGCTCACGCCGCTCCCCTACCCTACCCACAATTCCCACCCACCCCCCAGTGCTCTTACTCTTATACTATTTAACCACACCATCTTTCCCTTAGTATCCAGTCATAAGCTAACCACTCCCTATTCTTAGTGAACTACCCTCAAGGATCAACTGTATAAGGCTAAAACAACTATTCACTCTTTCTCTAAATACTCACTGCCACTTCCCCATAACCCCCCTCACCTTTTTCCACACACATTTATTACTCTTTCTTACCTCCTACATTCCACCTTGCAACTAAATTATCCCAATGTCTAAACTCCCTACACCAGCATACTTAAAACTGCTACTTCTAGTCATACGTCTACCCTCTCTTACAGCAGCCTACCTACTTACCTCCTATGAACACCCATTACATTTACAATTTCACTACTCCTATAAGCAAACTGCTACACCATCAATAATTATCTCCAGTATCCATGCAAACATAACTTCTACATCCAACTACCTACTAGCAAAATATCATAGAATAGCCTATATTAGGTATATCTATCTAAAAACTAGGAAGTCTCTAAACCTATTCAGTAAATTCCCAAATCCAAGATATGGAATACAAGTCCACTCATTAAAAGATGGAGATATTCACCCAAACCCAGGCCCAACAAATACTCCTACCATTCAACCCCAAAACCTCAATCCCCCAACAAAACTTAAAACCTCCTACCTCACTCTCTATAGCACACCTCAACATACATAGTATAAATAACAAAGTTGCACACCTCCATGCTCTCTTAGAAGTACACTCCTTTGACATTCTATGTTTGACAGAAACATGGTTAAAACCCAAGAATAAAGACAATGAAGTCATACCACACGGATATAATATCATAAGACAAGACCGTATAGCTAGAAAGGGAGGTGCGGTAGCTATCTTGTATAAAGCAGAATTTCAAGTCACTATATCTGAGTACAAACTACCTCAAGACACGACTGCTGAAATCCTAATTTCTAAACTTCAGCTCAATACAAGCAAATCCATATTTATCATCTGTATTTATCTTCCTCCTGGCAATAACAACAACACCCTAGAAGATATCCTTTGCTGCCTATCTCAAAACTTCCATAAGAAACTATAGTCTTAGGTGACTTTAATATTGATTGGAAGTCTTGCAGCACTGAACACCCTACTAACCATATCAACCTATTTGGTTTCTCTCAAACCATCACCTCCCTACCAGAATAAATAAACCTAGTAAGAAAGAAAGTACCTTAGACTGGATACTCATAAACAATCTCCATCCATATGAAGTAGGGACCCTCCCAGATGATGTAAGTGATCACTCACTCACCTATATTATCAGGCATAAGACCAATATACCTTCCACAACCACTTTCAAGACAACTCAAACCAATAAAAACTTTAACCCTGATCTCTTCCAAAGAGAACTTAGGACATGTGATTGGTCTCCCATCAAATACCTCCCTCTTGAGGAAGCCATAAGACACTTTAATTCTAAATTCCTTTCAATTCTTGACCACCATGCACCAACCCGAACTATCAGAATTAGGACTAAACCTGCCCCATGCCTTTCTAGAGAAACCAAGCAAAAAATCATACTTAGAAATAAAGTCTGGGCCAAATGATGTACCACTAAACACCCTGTAGATCAACAAAACTTTAGACAGCTGAGAAATAACACAAAGAAAGCTATACTCTCAGACAAAAGGAACTTTTACTTACAACTCCAGCAAACTCACCAAAAGAAACCACAAAAGTTTTGGGCAGCCATTAACAAACTACTCCACCCTGGTCAATCCATTACACCAACCCCCCAAAGCTCCAACCATGAGAATCCTAAGCAAACTGCCAATATCTTCAATACCTTTTTCACAGTGGCTGTTCAAACACTTGCAAATCAACTATCACCTGATAGCTCAAATCTCACAACCTCTAATACTAGCCCTCCCCCTCCTTTTCTCTTGCAACCGGTACCTACATCATAAATTCTCACCCTAATCCAAAAACTTAAACCATCCACTCCCTCAGCTGATCAACTACCTGCAGAATATGTGCAAAAAGCTGCCAAAGCCATAGCCTATCCCATCTCCATCCTGATTAACAGAACCATAAGTGAAGGACAAATCCCAACTATCTGGAAAATCTCCCACATTATCCCCCTACATAAAGGTGGGAACTCTTATGAATTTTCTAACTACCGACCAATAGACTTACTCTCACCTTTGGCAAAAATTATGGAAAGATGCATCCATAGTCAACTACTTGACCACGTAATCCAAAATAACCTACTTTCCAAGTGTCAACATGGCTTTAGACCATTCCATAGTACTACCACTGCCTTCTTATCCTTTACTGACTCCATTAACAAAAACCGCAATAACATCAGGCTTTCCTCTGCCCTATTTATTGATCTTTCAAAAGCATTTGATATGGCTAACCACCAGATACTTATAAATATCCTCAAATCCCTTTCACTAGATGCACTGGCCATAAAATTGTTCCAATCCTACTTAGAAAATAGACAACAGGCAATGCTATGGGATAATAATCTATCCACCCACCTCCCCATTACCCTTGGTGTCCCACAAGGCTCCATACTGGGACCTCTCCTATTTTCACTTTTCATTAATGACCTTCACTTAGTAATTCCTCAGGCTACTTGTATACAATATGCAGACGATTCCACACTAATATGCTCAGCCACATCTTCATCTGAACTGCAGTCCCTAACCCAAAATGTGTTCAATACAGTAGAACAATGGTTTACACAATGTTGCCTCCTTCTGAACCCCAAAAAACTAAACTCTTGCTCTTTACTCCCATGCGTAAGTCCTCCCCAATTAGAGTTCACAGTCATATCTAATAATGGTACTCTAATATCTTCTGACCCTACTACCAAACTTCTTGGAGTAACAATTGACAACAATCTCAACTTTGATACCCATATCAACAATACAATTAAAACTGTAAATAGAAAACTTGGCTCTCTCTATAGGATCAGACCTTTCCTTACTCCAGCTGCTAGAATAACTATCGCCCACACTCATCTAATGTCTACATTCCTCTATGCCTCACCTATATATACTAATCTATGAAAAAATAACCTCCACAAAATGGTAACCTCCTTCAACAACATTGCCAAATTTGCTACTGGAAATCCTTTTAGAACTCACCACTGCACTAATCTAAAACAGCTAGGATGGCTTGAGCTACAAAATCAGCTTAAATTTTACCAACTTACCATTGCCCACAAGATCCTTTACCTACCAACCAATACTCCAATCCATTCTACCCTCGTTACCCCCTATAACAATCTTAATACCTTACGTTCATCAAATAAACTACTTGTCAGTATATGTAAATCCAACAACATGGCCAGTGACTCTTCTTCAACCTTCCTATTTCCTCCTGTTTACAAAGGTTTGCATATAATTTCAATGTTTACAAGTATATTATACCTTTTTTTAACAAACTACCCTTAATCTTACTAAGAGTAGTTTCATCAAAAAAAAAAAAAACATTATTTTTTTTTGATCAATTTATTTTTTTTCCCTCCATACTCTGATTTGGTTGCAATGTTTACAATTGCTAATGTAATTCCACTATTAATCTTTAATGTTTATAATGTTTGTCTGGAGCTTTTCTCCCCGGGCCTCTACTGAAAATGGACATGTATCCAGTTAGACTAGCCTGGTCAACAAATGTAAAATAAAAATAAATAAATAAATAAATAATACTGCTGGAAAATCTTGGAACCTACTTCCCAGTGAACTTGCATCACTGTCCTCTTTATCACTTTTCAAAAATAAAGTGAAACCTTACCTTAGAACACACTGGTTTTGCCCGTGTTCTAAACCTGATTAACCTTCCCTTATTTACTGGGCTCTGTTTACCTGCTAGTCTCTCAGTACTAACTCCAATCCTCCTTTATAATATATACAACTTTAGACTTGCTATGTTTAACTGACCTATCCTGTTGGTATTTTCTTAATTTTAGATGTTTATTGAGTTTCTTTATTTACCTGACCTTGTCTTGTTGAGATTTTCTTTGTATATGTGATAAGTTTGTTAGATAGTTTTGTAATTGAGCTTCCTCCCTTTGTTAATGTATTATACTAGCATTTTTTTTGTTACTAAATTCTTTTGGAGCTTATCTCCCCGGGCCTCTACTGGAAATGGACATATATCCAGTTAGACTAGTCCGGGCAACAAATGTAAAATAAATAAAATAAAAAATAAATTTTAGAGCTAAACAGTTAAGGTTCATATATAAAAAACTCCACCTCTTAATCATAAGAAAAAGCTTTCTATTTCAGAAGCTCATAACTTCCCTTAATCTAACAGTTACCCTGCTACTGGGACAACCAATCCACCTAAATCCAAATATCAAATTAAACAACACTATGTTAAACCTAGACAAATACCCATTAATTAAAAAGTGTACTGTTTGGGACTTTTACCAAATTAAAAAACTGTTGATTGAATGCATAAGGCAGAGATTAGAAGTAAGTCAAAGCTATAACATTATAATTAAGCAAATACTGTATTTAGTCAACACAACTGCAGCTAATGTTAAAATAGATTGTCAAGGAATGCAGTTATACCAACAAATTATAAACCCATTACTTCAAAGGTCAAAAATGTTATCACATACCTACATTACAATAACAAAAATAAAATACCAAGATTCGATTCTATACTCAAAGTACTGGGAGGAGAAGAGCAATAAGATCACACTCAATCAAAAAATGCCGTAATTGAATTAACTATGAAATTACCCCCTTTTAAAAAATGAATTTGCACCCAAATTACGATTAACGACAATGCATACCACACACCTTCTTTTTTGAAAAAAATCAACCCCACCCTTTTACCTTTCTGTCCTATATGCCCTAATAGCATAGCTGACACCTTACATATTTCCTGGAGCTTCAAAAATGTTTATAAATTATGGTGTTCTTTAAGATCTAAATTAGAAAAAAATGGGTATACTAAATCCACCTTGTTGTGGGAAATTGCAATTTTGCATATATTCCCCATAAATTGCACATATAAACACATCATAATAACGCTATGTGCCATGTTAAAATCGTACATAGCTCAAAACTGGCTAGCCAGATCTAAAATTACATGGGAAGAATACAAATATTTGGCTACGAAATATGTATCAGCTAGGAAATTAATTACTAAAAGTAAAAAAAAAATTAACCTATTATCAGAAATATTGGAAAACTGTTCTAGATGTATTAAGATAGATACTAAAAATAGTATGGGGATAAGTTATCGCTACTTCGTTAAACAAAAGGGAATATAAAAAACTTATTAAGACAGTCTTTATTAAGTATTAGTTTATGAGGACATTAAAGTGCTACTCAGTAAATTATTAGAGGTGACAACAGCTTGTAAATATTGTATATAGTTAGTACAAGGTATAGATATAAGCTAAGTAGGCTGCTGTTATCCAGCGAGAGTGATCAGTAACAGGTCCTACTAAGACCAAGACAGGTAAATGCTATTATCTGTTCTTTTCTTTAAAAAAAGGTAAAATAATCAATACAAATTCTTATTTAAAAAAGGTTATATATAAAACACAAGCAGAAGGTTATAATTCAATGTAGAGAGGGATGATGAACTGGGGGGTGGGGGGAGTCAAGAGGTAAGAAGAAAGTGGGATTTTGGATGCAGATCCTTTAAGAGAACAATAACAACCATACAGAATATAATATTCATAAATTAGCAGAAAGTACTCTAAGAACTAATCCAACATAAAAATGGAGAAATGAGATTTTGCCAATAGAGATGACTACAAACAGGAGTGTAAAACAATAAACAAGAAGGGTCTGAAATTTAATGGAGAAAACTAGCAAACAAACCAAGGTATTGGGAACAAATACCAAGGGAAGGAAAGACAATGGAATGAGATAAGGTCACAAAGTTGTTTGGAGTGCAGGTCAGAGACTGCCTTCCCTTCCAGTGATTGATATCAGAGTATAAGCAAAGAAATACGGATAGGAGAATCCTAAATGAAAAACCTACTGTAGTAGAGGTTTTAGTTTAATTTAGAACAGAAGTTGCTGTTGAAAAAGGGACAATTAGTAGGGCATATAACATACTACACAAAAACTATAAAAACCAATAAGGGAGGTTAGAAAAGATTGGGAACAGAGACTAGAAAAGCAATTTACAAAGACATAATGGAAGGACATATGTATGGCTCCCAAGTATGCAACAAAGTCCAGAAGGTTTAGGATTTTTGTTTGGAAGTATTTATATAACTATTTTATACCCCATACAGACTAAAAATTTTCCTCAGGTAGATAGCAAATGTTGGAGGTGCAATGAGGAAGAAAGAGGTAACTGGGAACATATATTTTGGGAGTATAATGAATTGGAAAATTTTAAAAATTCATTACAACTTAACTGCTTTTCCCTGCTTTCATGGTTTTATGAGTTATGTACACTATTATTATTTCAGAAATACTGGGTGAGCCAGTGGTCGTAACTAAGGAAATGATTCTTTTGATATGGGACACAAGATCTGAATTTACTAGACATAGCAATGCTTTGTTAAGTTTAATTGCATTCGCTGACAAAAAAAAGCCATTACTAGAAAAAGGAAATCAAAGTCTAAACCAACTGTATTTGAAATACTGAACATTATAGAAGGGACTAAAGAAATGGAATAGTGATTTTTTGAAAAGAAAGGAGCAAATTACATACAAATAAATGAAAATTGTGGAAATGTTTGCAGAAGAATGTTCAGGAGGAAAAGGAGGAGGAATGAAGTTTAACAGAAGGCAAAATCTGAGCAAATGATGTAATGCTGGACTGATGATAGTTATAAAGAAAGAAAGAAAAGATATGTGATGCATAATGTATGTAAAAGAAAAAATGTAATATGGTTTGTTTTCTTTTCTCTTAATGTATGTATCTTAAGTGATCATTCAATAAAGGTGTTAAAAAAGATTTATGACATGCTACAAGTTTCCACACTCATTGGATTCATTGAGGCATACACTTTTTGTAATCTCTGATACCAGTATCTGTACAGTATAGTTTAACATTTTTTTTAAATAAAGGTCCGCCTATTTTCATTCAAATGCCTGATATTACTAGCTAATTTGTTATTGCAGTATGCGTCTGTATACTCTTGTTTTTAGCTTAAATTCAACTGCAACACTCAGAGTATAGAGCAAAAAGTTCTCACACCAAAAAGAATTGAAATTTCCATCAATCTTGACATTAGTACACATTGTGAAAAATATGAAAGGTAAAGGGATTTTCATGCATCTACAAATATAGTTCTTTCCATGATACACAAGCACTATTTGTTATTAATTTATCCCTTAAAACACTGGCCAATCTCTCCATACCACCATTTTGGGCAGTATAAGAATTCATCATGCCGGCTAAACCCATTTGTATTTCATTTACTTAGGAGCTACTTTTTTTGCCTTTTGCTTTGTAAATTGAAGATCCATCAGTGGTGCATTCGTCACATTGACCTGTTTCCTTTCTCACATTAATTGTATAATATGGCCATAGCAAACATTAGTCAAATTATGGCTCATGTTTTGTTTTACTTAATGCTCATAGGTAAAGGTACATAAATGTGCGCATAAAAATTGCTGCACATACAACATGCCCTAAAATGACAGAAACCTGTGATGCTTATAAAAATAAATCATTATCTAAGTTCTGCTGCTCAAACCATCATTTATATAATTATACCATCTTGCTACATCTCATCAATGTGATAAAAAGCAGTATACATGCATATCTCATGCATGGGTTCATCAGATTATCTACGGTATGATCCCATTTGTTCTCATTAGGGGTAATATATAATTATTGATTATGGGATGGGTAAGGGGATTTCAAGCACAAAAAGGGAAACTGGCTGGGCTTAAAATGGCCCACAAGAGCAGCTAGCCTAGTACTTATCTATGAATGTATAAGATTTTCAACTGGCATGATCTGCATCTACTGCTGTCCCACTCCTTAGCTAAACAGTGGAACTCTCTCCCCACACACCTACTCAACCTACCTAACCATACACATTTCAAATCTTAGCTACTCTGTCATCTTTCTTCCAAATGGGAATGCCCTTGCCATGCTCCAACTTAACCCCCCCCCCATTCCACCTTGCACTAACTCCTCTAACTGCATCTAATATTACTTAACCCCATACAAAACAATCCCTCCCCTACCAAAAACTAATTTTCTCTGTAATATCTATTGTACTATACTCTCCTATCTCAAATATATTATTTCCCTCTCCATGCATAATATTTTCCTAACCTATTAATAGCTAGTAGCTATATATTTTGAAATGTTAAACTTACAGTTGAGTTTATAATAAATATATTCACTTTATGTAAATGTTGAAATTTCTGTATTGAATTATGTCCTTCATTTCTGTAACATTGTGACAAGCCAATTGCAATATCATGGAACTTAACTGTAAATGTCTAATTAGCTGTATGAACTATGTCCTTTTGTAACATGTGAAATGTAACTTGCAATTATTGTGGAGCTTTTCTCCCCGGGCCTCCACTGAAAATGGGCTCTTCTTGGCCCAGTGGACTTCCCCAGTCATCAAACTTAAATAAATAAATAAATAAATGATGTTCTTATGCCTATAGTGCATTTTACTGCACTAGTTCATAATTATCCACATCATACTTTTTTTTTCTTGTATTTGATAGAGATGCTTCAAGAATGTGTCCTGCTAAGGTTGTTTTTGGTAGTCACTGTTTCACACTGGTCAATGGATGATATTTTGAACTATTTGCTGCTTTGTTTCTGTAGTAAAGTCATGCTTCAACACCAGAAATCATCTGGTTATTGGACTCCAAGGTGCAGAGGGATAAGCTCTGACTGCACCTGAGATGAACAATGCTCAATTAGTAGCACAAACATTGTAGATACTGGGCAGGGGAGGGTCAGACTAAACAGTAGCACTACCTCAGGCATCCCAAGGGGACGAAGGCCACTCTGCTCACTGCACTGGTGATACCTGCAGGAGTGTAGGTGCATCAGCCACAGCAAGGATTCCACACTGGCACAATAGTGTACTGTTTAGACTAGAGGTTATGCATTTGCAATAGTGTGCATGTACCTCCCAGAAGCAGACAGACTAGAGCATTCAAACTGCTGATGGGGTGGGGATAGGGAAGTCTAAAGAATATGTAGACTGGCCCTCTCCCTAAACCTCAACTCTCGCCTCTACTAGGTTGGAAGACTCTTGTCCCATTGTAGATCCAAATAGATAAACTGGATACAGTATAGACAGCCTGATTCTACAGACAAAAAACTTCTGGCTGCTTTTACAGCCAAATAATGTTCATAGGTTCATAGGTTCATAGGTAGGTACTAGGCTATCGGCCCTAGGGCCCATACAAGCCTAGCCAAAAAATGTACCCTGGCTTTCGCCACTCAAGAAATTTATTTTCCTGTGCCCCTGTCGAGCAGAGCCACAGAAGTGATCCCCGGGGTGAATTTCCCATTTCCCATCCAATCATCAAGATTTTTCTTGAAGAGTGCTAATGAGGAGCTCTGTTTGACATAGATAGGTAGTTTGTTCCAGAGTATGGGAAGTCTCAGGGACAGGAATCTATCCCTCCAGCATG
Source organism: Protopterus annectens (assembly GCF_019279795.1). NCBI lineage: Eukaryota > Metazoa > Chordata > Ceratodontiformes > Protopteridae > Protopterus > Protopterus annectens. The sequence continues at coordinate 822,035,157 of NC_056727.1, forward strand.
TTCTGTTTATTGTGGTGACAAGGTTTAGGTCCCTAGAGCGTGTAGCTCGGAAGGGCTGAGATTTTTTTAAGTGGAGCATGTCCAACAGCTCTGGGTTTGACATAGCTTTGTATGTTAGGCAGAGATCGCCCCTGAGTAGGCGATATGTGATGGAGTAAAGCTGTAGTTTTTTAAGACAGTCTGCATAGGGCATCTGTTTGAGGCCAGTAATCCTCTTTGTGAGGTATTTCTGTGGTCTTTCCAGTTGTTGTAGATGTATTGTGAGGTACATACCAAAAGGGGCGTTGTACTCTATAATGGGTCTAATGAGTGATGAGTAGAGGGGAACAATGACCTCTTTTTTCTGGATGAGAATCCTTTTGTGATGAGATGAGCCACTTAGAAGGATTTCCTGACCACTGTGGCAATGTGATTATCAAAGGAGAGACTACTGTCCACCTGTGTCCCAAGGTCTCTTATCAAATTTTCAGCATTAAGTAGACTACAGCTATGTGGTAGTTCATGGGTACAGAGTTTTTGCCAAAGGGGATGACAATACACTTTTTGGCATTGAGCTTCAGGCCATGGCTTTGACACCAGGTATCTGTCTCAGTGAGGCCCTTTTGTAGTTTGTCCACATCGTTAGGAGTTTTGATTATGGCTCTAGTTGGCAGTCATCTGCAAACTTCTTTAGCCAAAGACCTTCTGTGTTAGCCTGTACTTCAGAGAAGTAGATACCAAACAGGAGAGGACCCAGGACTGAACCCTGTGGTACTCCACTTGTCACTGGTCTGATGTCAAATTTGGAATCCGCTACTTTCACAGTGTGGGGTTCTGTCCGTGAGCAAGGTGGCAACCCATCTTGTGACATAGGGATTTATACCTAGTTTAGTGAGCTTATCTATAATTCCAGAGTGGGGGATGGTGTTGAAAGCCTTGGCAAGATCTAGATAAGCTGTGTGAACCATTTTACCCTCATCTATGGCTTTGGTGACTGCTTCAAAGAAGTCAATCAGGTTTAGGAGGCATGATCTGCCTTTTACAAATCCAAACTGGGTAGGGTCCAGAGTTTGGAGATTACCAATGTCTTTGTTTATGAGTTCCACGATGATACGTTCCATGGCCTTGCAGACCAGGCTCGTCAGGCTAATGGGGCGGTAGTTCCTGGGATCCGTCGTGGCTCCCCTTTGTGGAGTGGGATAACCGTCACTGTGCACCATTCAGTGGGTACAAAGCCTGAGGTGAGGCAATGATTGAACATGGTACTTAGGTAGGGTGCCAGTTCATTCTGTAGTTCGTGGAGAACACAGCCTGGGATATTGTCAGGTCCCATGGATGCTGTGTTCTTGGCTTTGGAGAGTGTGTTTTTTACCTGTGCAGCCATGATTATAAGAACTTTGCATTCTTCCGGTATAGAGATGGGCCCTCTAGGGGGTGAGTGGGGGGGTAAAGTTAGCACTGAACCTATCTGCTAGGATGTTGGCAATATCAGTTGGTTCTGTATATTTAGTGCCATTGTGCTGTAACTCAGAGCAGATCTGAGTGTTCCCATTTAGATTCTTGACATAGCTATAGAATGCTTTGTGGTTGTCTTTAGAGTCAGTGGCAATTTTTTTTTTCATAACTAGCTTTGGAGGATTTTATGAGGGATCTCAGCTTCTTACTGAGGTTGACCAAGGAGTTCCTCCAGTCTTGAGATTTTACTCTTTTTTGCAACAGTTTCTTTCTTCTGTTGTAGAGTTTGTTTATGGCAGAGGACCACCAGATTGGCTTCCTTTTTTTGGAGGATAGGGATAGCATGATCCATGCACTCGTGTAAGTGCTTATAAAGTGCATTTGTGTAGTATTCGGCAGTCATACCTCTATTGTCCATCTGCATGGGTGTCATGAAGTTTGCCACTTCTGTCTTAAGAAGTGTGAACTTGGCTTTGGAGAAGTTTTTTACAATGGTTTCCCTAACTGAGGCTGGGGGTGGTATGTGGATGTCTAGGCTGATTAGCTTGTGGTCGGATCTGACCAACGAGGAATTGACCTCTGGTGTGGAACACCGGTTTCCCATGTTGATAATGACCAGGTCTAGGATATTGCTGCCCCTGGTGGGGGTGTGAATAAGTTGATCCAAGGCGTTGGAATTTATGAATTCTAGAAAACATTGAGCAAAAGAGTTGGTACATGAGTAGTTTTCCCAGTTAATGGTGGGGTAGTTGAAATAGCCCATTATTAGGGTGTTGGGTTGTACCCGAATACTTTCCAGTGTATCAAGAAATGAGGAGTGTGAATCCTGGGGCATGGTGGTGGGTCTGTAGCAAGCTACAATTTGGATTGCGGTCTTGCCCAGAGTTAGTTGCACTTGGATAATCTCGGATGCATTATGCTGTGCAACTAGCCTGGAGGTGTGGATATCCTTAATGAATATGGACACGCCTCTGCCTTTAGTGCTTCTTTCTGGGTTAGGTGGCCGAAAGGTGTCATATGAATTGAAGCCTGGTAATGCAGGGGTGCTCTCTGGAGCTTTGAACCAGATCTCTGTCACTGCACAGATGTCAATGTTCTCCATTTTAAGGAGTGCCTCGAGTGAGTGCATTTTGAGGTTTAGACTTCTAGCATTGAGTAGCATTACCCTCAGATTTTGCTTGCTTGTACCTGTTTTGGTGGTGAATTTGTCATTTGAACCTTGCCTAAAAAAGGCACTATAGGGGTGGCAAGAGCCTTAGCCAGTAACCGGAATCCTAAGGGCGACAGGTGCAGGCCATCTCTGGCAAAGCAACGTGGACTGTTGATCATGTTGTCCCATGCAGACAAATACTGGATCCCCTTAGAATGACACCAGAAGCTTAGCCAATTGTTGAAGTCAATCATTTTGTCATTGTACTGTGTTAACTGCTTTTCCCTGCTTTCATGGTTTTATGAGTTATGTACAATATTACTGAAGATTTTATTCAATTTTATTTTTATCAGACTTTTTTATTCTTCTCTTCAGGTACCATTTCCAAATTCTGCCAAGTAGTTGATGCTTTAGTAAGTATGACTGAGTATTAGGTGTTATAAGTGCAGGTATAAAACCCTACATGACCTGGGTCCTTGCTTCTTCAGGAGTCTGTGGGCAATATATATCCCAACTCAGTTGTTTTACTTTTTAGTGAAAGGCTGCATGAAAGTTTGAGGATTATTTAGCTATCTGTAAAGATGGGAAATTATCTTCTGTTTTATGGCCTTGCAATGGTAAATGTTTTAACTCAAAAGACAGCTTTCTTGGTGGGCACTGGTTTCAAAGTGGATCTAAATTTTAATCCTAACCAAGTAAGTTTTTTTTATAAACATTTTGGAAACTAGTACTCTCTTTTATTTGGGATAAAAATTTTATGACATTTATAAAATGTAACCTTATGATCATTTATATTTTATTTTGTTCTAATCTTTAATAGTAAGATAGTTTGTTACATTCTAGAAATTTGATCCTGAAAAAAAGTATTGCAAAAATAAAACTCTGTACCTTTGGTGACACATTAAATTTTAAAAGAAACAATATCATGAAATTTTAAATATACATATGCTTGAACTCACAGACTTCTAACTGATTCAACAGTTGGTGAAGGCCCATCCATGGCAGGATCTTCAGAAATTTTGATGGCTTCCTCCATCGCTGCAAGAAGACCATTTCCTCCTTCTCCTCTCAATGCTGGTCCAAAGCACTCAGGTCGACGAATGAGGAGTCTGACCACTACATTAGCATTCTCTTCAACACTTTCTCCTGTAAATAATTCAACATGAAAAACTATGTTAACTTTACACCACTATTATGAAAACAATTTTCTTCAGTTATATCACCTGTATTATTAAACACAATGCGCATTCATTGACTCAGTGCTTATTGCACTGAAAGATGACTACAATGTTATGCTGAGGTCCTATCTGCCTGAACTGGTGGTAACTCAGGTGGGTGTAAAAGATCCCATGCAACATGCTGAAAAGGCAGTAGAGCAAGTTCCCTGGTGCCCTGTCTAGATTTCCACTAGTCAGTATGAATACTGGCCCCTACTGAAATTTTGTGACTTGCAATGATGAGTTCCAAAATGCAGAAAAAAGGTCTAAAAATATAACAGAAGAGCAAATAACAAACACCACTCTTCTTTTGCAAGAGGCAAGCCTTCCCTGCACCCCCAAATGTATACCAGCTCTGACAGCACTGCACCTCAAAAAAGGGAATATTCTTAGAAATGTCAATTTCACACTTAGTAAACTGAAGTCCAAATTTTTGGTCATTCAGTCTCCACAGACAGGGAGTCAGCATTGTGAATCCCAATATTCAAAACTATTTCCTAAATACCATCTTGGGTCTCTCCTGAAAAAAAAAGCCATTAGTCTAGTGGGGCTAACCCAGTCAACAAAGTATACATAAATAAATACATAAAACAGAATATTAAGATAGATGTTACTGCTTTATTTTCATTTACATACCTGATATTAAACATATTTATGGTGTAAAAATTTCTTCTGATAAAAATACAGTTATACAAGTGCTTCACAAATCATTTTCAGATCACTACAAACACAATTTCAAAAACATCACAAAAACTACCGAGTAGCAAATCCAACGAAGAAAAACAACCACCACATATCCAAATAAAGCAGTTTATCCCTCTAGTGCCTTGGCAAAATGCCTTCGAGGAGTAAAAGCAATATAAGAGAAACCTTCCATAAATATACTTAACCATTAACCAATAACCACTAAAATAAATTACAAATCATTAAACAATTAAAACATTCAACGCCAATTAAATCTAATTAGTAATTAGGTTTTCTTTGTAGCCTGCTCAAGATGAAGGATCTGAATTAATAGGTTCTAAAATCATTTAAAAAAACATGCATTGGGAAAAATGTGGTAAAGGCACAACCCTCAAGAAAATGTGTTTCTTTGTGTGTTATAACCATGCTGCCATTAAGTCACTTAAAACCTGCATGGAATCACTGAACTCAGCTCCACTGCTGTTAACAGCCAAGTTATCTAAATGTTCAGCCATACAGAAAAAAAAAACATTGTGGGTCACCGTCTCATCAAGACGAAAGAGAAGATATTCATGTCTTTTCATACCTGTTGTTTAATTTTCTCTGTCAATTAAAAGTTCTATGACTAACTGTTTCAACTCGGGATTCGAGTGATCACAATTATACAGATAAGAGTGAAGAAACCAGGCTTGGAATAAATCACTTGAAAAGGACTTCTCCTTTATGATGAGCTGCAGCATTTTGTTAAACCATTGCCATCCTTCCTTAGATTACTTGAATATATAAATACTGTCTATCTTGTCTGTAATTTTAGCAAAAGTATTTATTGCAACTTATTTAAGAGTTACAACTTTTCTGTAGAGAGCATGTTGAAGATTGCGAAATTGCAGAAAATTTGATTGTGGGATTTTCAGGTGCCTCACTCTAATAAGAAAATGCATGCCCCAACTAATTTCCATCCAGCTAATCTGCATTGGTTAGTCTTGCAGTATGCCCAGAAAGGAGCTTTCTATAGACAAGCTGTGTGTGTCCGTTTAAGCTGTCTCCACAGTATCTCTGCATTTATAACAGCCCAAACTCATCTCTCTTCTTTTTCTCCCTCTCTTTTTTGTAACATTTCCGGCTCATTTAATGTTTAGCACTGTGACTACCCACCACTGTCAAACAATATGTGACATAGATATAGGTTCATAGGTTCATAGCTTAGTACTAAGCTAACTGCTCTTGCGAGCCATTTTAAGCCTAGCCAATTATCCCTTGTGAGACTCAAACCCTGCACCTTGTATTTGTAAGGCAAACACCTTAACCATTAGGCCACTCTCCCCACCTCTGAGGCAGTAATCAAGGAGCCTCAATCTTCACCAATGGCACCTATGGGGGGAAGTTCACTGGGAGGATAACAGGTACATACACAGTATTTCCAAATGCACCTCTCTGCATCAAGTGCAATTTCCCTTAAGAGGACACAGAGACCATAGTCAGTCTGGGGCTGGTTCCTCTCTCTCTCTCTCTCTCTCTCTCTCTCTCTCTCTCCAGATTCCTAGTAAGACTCCCCACTGGCACAGCTATAGACATGAGTCCTTAGCCAGGGTTCCAAGCCAAGTCCTCAACACTCTCTCTGTCCAACCAGTGCTTTGTGTCCTTGCCCAAGTACCTGACAAACACACTCTTGGAGATTTGATTTACACACACACACACACACACACACACACACACACACACACACACACACACACACACACATACACACACACGCAAACAACTGATCTATCTGGGGCTACCAGACCCACATGGCTGTCTCCAAGCCTGACTATATGTAATTGCATGCATGTATTATCCAAATCATTCAACATCAGGGCATCTGCAGGAATATCCTCAAACACACCTACTTGCTTGCTTCCTTTTCCACCCTCCCACTCAAGGTGAGCACTAGCCAAAGATATTTGGAAAATGGTCCCTCCTAAAGTTTTGACTGGAGTAGACTGCCAAAGCAAGTAGTGCTCCTCTTTAACCATTGCAGGCTTCAAAATGGTTAAGTCAGAGGCTCTGTATCTCTTAGCACTGGCCTGTTTTGCATCTACTATGATAGGATATACCCTCTTGTGGTAGTTTGGTACCCTTGTTGTCTCCAGACAACTTACCACTGGCATTCTATTTCACCTTGCTGCCTGCCTTTTGTTCCCTACCTTACCTCTGTGGACATGTATAATCTACATGGCCCCACTGGCTACATTTAAAATATTTAAGCCTTTTTCCTGGCCATGTACCTGAACTAGTGGCTTCCCATGTTACTGGCGGACTGTTTTGTGGCAGTTTAGTCTGCCCACCATGGGTTCTCATAGACCCATGTGCAGCACTGGGTATCTCTTTCCTGTGCAGTGATGCCCTACTTGCTTTTTTCCCCCTAAATCATATGCAGTGTTGCATTCTCTATCTGCCAACCAGATTCTTATGTCCTCAGGCAAAGTGCTAAGGGCTTGTTCCCTCACTAAAAGGTCTGCCAACCCTTCAAAATTGGTGACCTCAACCCACTCACTCACCAATGAAAATAAATGCTTACCTCAGCAATATAATCACACAAACTTTCATCTGTCTTGCATCTATGCTCAAGAAACTTTTTCTATAAGCTTCAGGTCTTAACTTAAAGCATTGCAATAAACAATTTTAAATGTATTATAATTTAAGCTATCAGTATCAGACACTTTAGAAACAGCAGTTACAACTTTACCATGGAGTAAGGGGGTCAGGAACTGTACACAGAGCACTTGGTCCATTATAATGTTTACATACCCTTTCAAAGATATGAATAAAACTATTCCCCTCTGTAAATTCTGGAAGAAATTTACTGACCTTTACTGCTTCTAGGGATCAGTTACTCCCTTCCCTGTTACCTCCATGACCCTGGTGAAGAGTCAGCAGACAGACTAATTCAACTGTTCATTTTCTGAGAATTGTACATACCTAAGGCCAGTTTGGCTGTCTTCCTGGTTGCTGGTCTGTGATGCAGTTGTGGTTAAGGCTGCAATCATTTCCACTTCAGTCAAGTTGGCATGCACCAGTCCTTTGGCTTGGCACATCTCAGCCAACTGGCTCCTTGTCAGCTTACCATAATGCTCTGCTAACATCCTTGCCTGCTCTTCCTGACTAACTGAGCTAACAAAAAATCAATAAAACTATTGTGATATGAAACTCTGAATGTCTACCATGTGGCTGTTTCAGAGTACAAGCACTTTCTTTAGTTACCACTGTTTACAGGCTACAGAAGTTCAATATCCACACCCCTGAATCCCAATATGTAATGTGATGACCCACCACTGCCAACCAATATGTGACGTGAATATCCTACGTCTCAGCCAGTAATCAAGGAGCCTCAGTCCTCACCACTGGCATTTGTGGGGGAAGGTTCAATGAGAAGATAATAGGTACACACACAGTATTTCTAGATGCAGTTCTCTGCATCAAGTGCAATTTCCCTTAAGACCACACAGAGACCACAGTCAGTTTGCGGCTGGTTCCTTCCTCTCTCTTTCTCCAGAGCTCCAATAAAAATCTCCACTGGTACAACTATAGAGTTGCATCCTTAGACATGGTTCCAAGCCAAGTCCTCCAAAACTCTCTCTCTGTACAACCATTGCTTCATGTCCCTGCCCAAGTAGCTGACACACACACATTCTTGGAGATTTGATTTGCGCACACACACACACACACACACACACACACACACACACACACACACACACCTGGAAAAGGCTGGCACAAGTTTACTAGCTATGCCCCTCTTGCCTAGACTATAAGGTAGCTTTCACTGCCACCAGAACCATTCTGCCAGCTACCTTAAGGCTCTTCCAAGGGTACCCAGTACACTGAGTGAAATTAATATTAATACAAATGGTAGTGTGACTAAGAACAGTTGGTTAGGAGTGGCACACACAGTGTCAACAAATAAATATGCAAGTACTCTCAAAACACAGATATATCTGCAAAAATCAGCCACAATAAAAGGTTTAAATATATTTATTCATGAATAATAAAAGAACAAGAAAATACTAAGTATATATTCACAGTGACATCAGAGTCCAGAATCACAGAAAATATTTAAAACAACATTGCAGGATGGGCTCAGACAAATAAAATACATATCTAAACTAAGCTTCACTATATTCCTGACTGAATCTAAGATAATTATACTATTCCCTAGTAACATACTAGTACAGCAAGGCAGATGATGTGGTGAGTGGTTCTACTTGTTGTCAGGTCCAAGATAGAATACAGAATGCTCTGTCTCACTCTAAGAGATTTCTCAGAATAATATCTAAAATATTACTGCTGGGATAGCTTGCAGAATGACACCATTTCTGGTCATCTGACTTCGAGTTCTCATTCAAACCCCCATTGCTGGCAGCCGGCAGGACATAACACCTACCTGTAAAAATACACACACAAGGGCTTTTGCTCAGATCTGTTGAGTTTCTGGAGGTCATAAAACAACTAAACACTTCCACTCTTCCAGAGTGGCAATTAATTCACCCCAAAGACAATATAAAAAGCTTCCTAGTACAGACATTATGTCTCTGGCTGCCTTGAAACCCATGAGATAGCATCTTTATGGCCTAGCCTATAAAGTGTTTTAATTTCAGACATTTTTCTAAAGTTTGTTGGACTGAGGTTAACCCTCCAATTTCTTCTGTTAGAACAGATACATTTAAACAGTTACAGCATTTCTGTTCTCTGCAGTAGGCACACTGTGGCTATATTTCAAACACAGCACTTTACAAATACATTTTCAACATGCACGTCTGTACAAAGCAGTTTGATATACACACAGAACATACAATTCTAATACATTTGTAACACAAGCATCTTGTATAAATCATTTCAATATTTACCAATGACATAATTATTTACAAAAGTCCAGCTAGCTGTGCTGGCAGTACCTCATTTTGTCACAAACTCTATGAGTGATCCCAAGTATTCAATATTAATTATGTATCTTTCTTATTATTCACTATACAGGAGCAGAGTAAAAGTCAACACAATTTGTGATAATATGCCAGTTCTCACTATGTCCTTTGTCTAGACTCACAATTGTTTTCTCTGTGTTCTTTATGTTTACTGTATTTGCTCTCCTGAGTGCAGTCACTTACCTATGACATACTTATCAGTAAGTATGACTGCAAATGATGTGCTCTACTGCATAACAAGTAGTACATTTACATTGCATATATGAATCCCCATTTAAAATAGGTAATGTCTAGTTTTAATTTGCTCATTTTAAGATAAAAATAGACTGATTGACAGACACTTTCAACTTCAGTAAGAAAGCCCTTGTTAAAAATGTAAAAGTGCTGCATTGAACCCAATGCTCACAAAAAGGAAGGAGGTGATTAATAGTGGGTGATTTACTGACTGCCTCTGTCCATCACAAACATAGGACCAAGACCATGGGTGAATTTCTGATTATCCATCCAAAAGTCCAAGTTGAGCTTAAATAGGGACAGGAAGGAACTCTGCTTCATATGGATGGCTAATCTGTTCCAATGAATAGGAATTCTCTGAGAAACATATCTGTCTCTCCAGCATGTCCTACTCATTCTGATGCTGTTTGTTTTGTGGATGTGCAAAATATTCATCAAAACAGGATCCAGGGATGCCTTGCATGCTGGACAAAGACCAACTTTCAGAAGTCTGCATAATACTGAGTAAAGAGACATAGCTTGAGGCGATCAGTGTACGACATTGTGTTTACTCTCTGTATTCTTTTTATAAAGAACCTTTGTGGACACTCTGGTTGTTGTATGTGTTTGGTCAGGTACATACTGAAGGGAAAATTATACTCTATGATGGGCCTGATGAAGACCTAATACAGTGGTATGATGAATTCTCTGGACCTAGATTCCATGCCTTGCTTACAAGATGATCAACTCAGAAGGATTTTCTTACCTCCTTGGACACATGTTGATTAAAGGTTAGGTTACTATCTACATGAGTTCTGAGATCTCTGACTAGTGAACCAACAATCAGTTATTCAGGCTTTTAGTGCTGAGTAGATGAACCAATAAGGACTAAATGCAAGAATTGCCTGAAACCAACCAACCAACCAACCAACCAACCAATTTACGGCCATAAAACACCTACTCAAATAACCAAAGCCAATCAACAACACAAGGTTGGATACCACTGAACTATATACAAAATTAGAGGAATGGTGGGTGAATGGTGCTACTGAGGCACTGTGAAATTCAAATTTCTACTGTTACAGGTAAGTAGGACTTAAGCAGCTGAACTATGTTCATCATTCACAGTGCCTCAGTGACATATGGATAGATTCCCAAAGCTTACCCTACCAGGGAGGAGGAAGGATAATGATCCAGGAGCCCCTGAAGTACAATCCTCACAAAAACCTGCTTTGGACCTTGAGAAAGAATCCAGTCTGTAGTGCTTTGTAAATATAAGAACAGTGGACCAATTTGCAGCATCTAAAATGCTCCTAGAGCCCACTCCTTTCCAAAATGTTCCTGAAGATGATAAGACTGTGGTGGAATATACTTTAACCTTCCCTGGAATATATTTACCATGGTGACAGTAATGAAAACATTAACAGATGACAACCAATGAGCAATCCTTTGTTTAGATACATGCTGACCTTTCTGTGGCCCAGAATAGGAAATAAACAGCTGTGCAGCTCTTCTGAATGGCTTAGTTCTGTTAAGGTGATATCTAAGCTGCCTGTGTACATCCAAGGTATGCAAAATCTTCTCTCCCTTATTTTTTGGTTCTGAAAAGAAAACTGGAAGATTGATTGCTTAATTAAGGCTAAATTCAGAATCAACTTTGGGCATGAAAGAAGAATTAGTACATAGAACAAACCTGTTCTGATGGAAAATCAGATAAGATTGGTCCACCATGACAACCTGCAGCTCAAAGATTCACCTTGCAGATGTCAGAGCAATAAGTAAAGCTATTTTCCAAGTGATGAACCACAAATCAGTCTGAAAGCCTACTTCCAAAAGATATAAGGTAAATTTTTCAAGAACAAAATTGAGATTTCAAGGGGGAGGAATTTGCTTTTGACAGAGTCTCAAGTGCAGCACTCTTCCCATAAACCGTTTGAACACAAAATGAGACGAAACAGGGGGATCCATGGGCAAACATGCAGAGATGGCTACAAGATGCACTTTGATAGATGAGTAAGATAAGCACCTAGTCCATTGTTGAGCAGCTCATACAAATATTTCAAAACCAGAGGTGTAAACACTATAACAGGACCTCTGATATTGGTTAGGCACTACCTAGAAAACCTCTTCCACTGGTAAACATAAGATTTTTAGTAGTAGTTGTCTTGGCTCCTTTAGTACCTGCTGCACATATTTGTGGAACAAGTGCTTAAAAGGTTTCAAAAGAGAATAATCCAGGCTTTTTGAAAGCATTGCTCTAAGCTGAGGTGCACCAGTTACCCCCTGACACTCTGTACACAGATCCAGAGTGTGAGGAATCTTGTGGTAATTGCCCTTGGCCAATTTCATTAAAAAAGAGAACCAACTTTGCCTGGGCCAAAAGGGGGGGTCACCACAATGATTTTCAATAGCTCTTTCTGAATCTTCAGAAATACCTTGGGTATCATTGAAAAGGAAGGAAATGTATAAAGGACCATTCCCATCCAAGGGAATGAAAATGCTTCTGTACTCCAAGCATGCCTGCAAGGATGGCTTGAACAGAATTTTTCCAACTGTTTATTTTGAAAGGAGGCAAACAGATCTATTTGAAGTGTTCCCCACACCTAGGCCAAATACAGGCAGACCTCTGTCCTGACTTTCCACTTGTTAGGGTCCGTCCTGTAACTGCTTAGTCTATCTGCTGCTATGTTTTGCTCCGATGGGGAATATGAGGCATGAAGCATGAGAGAATGTTGTAAGACTAGCTCCCAGGCCATCACTGCCAATCAGCAAATAGGGTATGACCTTGTACCCCCTTGTTTGTTCAGGTACCGCACTTCAACTCCCCTGTACACTCTTCTCCATATAAAATCTGGCAAGTCCATGTAGACTGATTAAACTGGAATCTGGAGGGAGAAAGGTAGGTCCCTCTACCACAGTAACTCTCATTATTTAAAATCCACTCCTGGTAGCTGGAACAACAAGGGAAGCAGGTGCTGGGTCCAACTATTTTTAAAAAAGCTTTAAATTTTTTCTCATGTGGAATCTAGACCATGCTGTCATGGAGATCATTGATGCCATGAGGCTTAGAATTTTGAGAAACTCTCTTATGGAGGCACCTTCTTGAAGAGAGAAATCCCTGTAAATGTTTTGAGCAGTCAGATTATGACTTATGGAAGAAAGGCCATGCTTTTATATGTCCATCATGCAACTTATGAAGACAGTTTTTTGTTTGAATGTTAAACAAGAAATTTATAGGTTCAGATTGAAGTTGGGGAGAAAACAGTATATGATGGCAATGCTCAGATCTGCTCTGAGCTAAAACAGAATGGCATTAAATATACTGATCCGAAGGATATTGCCAATATCCTGGCAGATCGATTCAGTGCCAACTTCACCCCACTCTCACCCCCTAAATGGCCCATCGCAATACCGGAAGATTGCCAAATTCCAGTAATAACGGCCACACAGGTACAAAACGCACTCTCTAAAGCCAAGAATACAGCATCCATGGGACCAGATGACATCCCGGGATGTATACTACATGAACTACAATATGAACTGGCACCTCACCTAAGTGTCATGTTTAATCATAGCCTCACCTCAGGTTTCGTGCCCACTGAGTGGCGCAGAGCTATAGTTATCCCAATCCACAAGGGGGGATCCACCTTGGATCCTGGAAACTACCGTCCCATCAGTCTGACAAGCCTTATCTGCAAGGCCATGGAGCGTATTATCATGGAACTTATAAACAAAGACATTGGCAACCTTCAAACACTGGACCCCATCCAGTTTGGGTTTGTGAAGGGCCGATCTTGTCTCCTGAACCTGACTGACTTCTTTGAATCAGTCTCCAGAGCCATGGACAAGGGTAAGGTGGTCCACACAGCCTATCTAGACCTTGCCAAGGCCTTTGAGACCATCCTGCACTCTGGAATCATAGATAAACTTACTAAGTTGGGCATTAATCCCTATGTCACCCAATGGGTTGCTAAATGGCTTACTGATAGAACCCACACTGTAAAAGTAGCCAACTCCAAATCCAGCTCCAGACAAGTGACAAGTGGAGTACCTCAGGGTTCAGTCCTGGGGCGCTCTTGTTTGGCATCTACTTCTCTGAAGTACAGGTCAACACTAAGGGACTCTGGCTAACAAAGTTTGCAGATGACTGCAAACTGGGAGCCATTATTGAATCCCCAAATGATGTGGATACTCTACAAAAGGGCCTTACAGAAACAGATGCTTGGTGCCAGAGCCATGGGCTCAAGCTCAATGCCAAGAAATGTATTGTTATCCCCTTTGGGAAAAAAACATGTATCCATGAATTACCATATAGGTGGCAGTACACTAAACACAGAAAGTGTGATAAGAGACTTAGGGACACAGGTGGACAATGGTCTCACCTTCGATAACCACATCGCCACAACAGTCAGGAAATCCTTCTATGTGGCACACCTCATCACAAAGGACTTTTCATCCAGAAAAAAGGAGGTCATTGTCCCACTGTACTCATCCCTCATTAGACCCATTATAGAATACAATGCCCCATTTGGTATGTACCTCTCAAGACATCTGCAACAACTGGAAAGGCCTCAGAAATACCTCACTAAAAGAATCACAGGCCTAAAGCAGATGCCCTATGCTGACCGCCTTAAAAAACTCCAGCTATACTCTGTCGCATATCGTCTACTCAGAGGCGATCTCTGCTTAACATACAAGGCCATGTCAAACCCAGAGCTGTTGGACATGCTACACTTAAAGAAATCCCAATCCCTCAGAGCTACACGCTCCAGGGATCTAAACCTTGTCATCACAATAAACAAAACATGTTGGAGGGATAGGTTCCTGACCCAGAGACTCCCCAGACTCTGGAATAGATTGCCCATACATGTCAAGCAGAGCGCCTCTTTGGACCTCTTCAAGAGGAACCTTGACGATTGGATGGGAGAAAGGAAATTCACCCCAGGGATCACGTCAGTCGCCCTGCTAGACAGGGGTCCAGGAAAGTAAATAATGTGGGAAGAAATATTCAGGGAATTGTTATGGCTAGGCTTGTATAGGCCCTAGGGCTGATAGCCTAGTACTAACCTATGAACATATGAACCTATGAGCCAAGGCCTTTGACACCATCCCCCACTCTGGAATCATAGATAAACTTACTAAGCTGGGCATTATTCCCTATGTCACTCGATGGGTTGCCAACTGGCTTACTGACAGAACCCACACTGTAAAAGTAGCTGACTCCAAATCCAGCTCCAGACAAGTGACAAGTGGAGTACCTCAGGGTTCAGTCCTGGGACCTCTCTTGTTTGGCATCTACTTCTCTGAAGTACAGACCAACACTAAGGGACTCTGACTAACAAAGTTCACAGATGACTGCGAACTGAGAGCCATTATTGAATACCCAAATTATGTGGATACTCTACAAAAGGGCCTTACGGAAACAGATGCTTGGTGCCAGAGCCATGGGCTCAAGCTCAATGCCAAGAAATGTATAGTTATCCCCTTTGGGAAAAGACATGTACCCATGAATTATCACATAGGTGGCAGTACACTAAACACTGCAAGTGTGATAAGAGACTTAGGGACACAGGTGGACAGTGGTCTCACCTTCAATAACCACATCGCCACAACAGTCAGGAAATCCTTCTATGTGGCACACCTCATCACTAAGGGCTTTTCATCCAGAAAAAAGGAGGTAATTGTCCCACTGTACTTATCCCTCATTAGACCCATTATAGAATACAACGCCCCATTTGGTATGTACCTCTCAAGACATCTGCAACAACTGGAAAGGCCGCAGAAATACCTCACTAAAAGAATCAGATGCCCTATGCTGACTGCCTTAAAAAACTCCAGCTATACTCTGTCACATATCATCTACTCCGAGGTGATCTCTGCTTAACATATAAGGCCATGTCAAACCCAGAGCTGTTGGACATGCTACACTTAAAGAAATCCCATTCCCTCAGAGCCACACACTCCAGGTTTCTAAATCTTGTCATCACAATAAACAAAACATGCTGGAGGGATAGGTTCCTGACCCAGAGACTCTCCCGACTCTGGAATAGACTGCCCATACATGTCAAGCAGAATGCCTCTTTGGCCCTCTTCAAAAGGAACCTTGATGATTATATGGGAGAAAGGAAATTCACCCCCAGGGATCACATCAGTCACCCTGCTAGACAGGCATCCAGGGAAGTAAATAGTGTGGGAAGAAATAGCCAGGGAATTGTTATGGCTAGGCTTGTATAGACCCTAGGGCTGATAGCCTAGTACCAACCTATGAACTATGAACCTATGAACCTATGATAAGCGTGTAAAGTCACCATGAAATAATGGTCCACAAAAAGGGATATGGACATCTGCAGAGCGAGTATTTCAAAACGGTATTTAGGTATGCTAAATCTAACACTGGTCTCCACGATGGCTCCTTTTTAGGTACTAAAATGACTCAGGTATAAAATCCTTTTCTGTTTTTTGGAGAAGGAACTTCTTCTAGAACCCTTGCTTGCAACTTATGAAGGAATACTATAGAGAATAAGTATGTCCAGTCTGGATGGTTTGGGAGCTTTTTGCTAAAGGGAGGAGGATTTTCTGTCCACTACCAAGAATATCCTCATTAATTTATTCTCAGCACCAACTTGTGTAAGACCATTTGAGCCCAGGTTGATGGGTTGAGCTAAAGTCTGGGAGAAAGACAAGAGGAAGAGACAAGATGCTGTGAGTCTTGACATAGTCGTTCTTTTGTAAGAGAAAGATCTTTTTTGGGAAATGAACCTCTTTTATTTGGTTTAGAAGAATTATCCCACTGCCATTTCCTCTTGTTAACTTGACTTCTGTTAGGCTGGGATTTTTGTTTGTTCTGCCCTTTGAAGTTGGGCGCCATGCTAGGGGAGAACCAAAGAAACTGTAATATTCTAGATGCCTCATGCATCGCTTTACCTCTATCACCCCAATTGGTTGGAAATCTGTGTAACAGTAAGACCAAACACAAATACAGAATTTGAAGGAGCATTCAAAATATTTTTTTTTAAATCCTCACAAAAATGATGGTTATGTAATCAAGCAAACATGCTCAAAACAAGAGAAGTAGCTTCATTTCTAGAAATATGGACTGCACCTTCCAAGATACTCCACAATGCATTCTCCAAAACATGAGACACATTAGAAGCATTCACATTCATATAACACTTCTGTTAAGCAAAGATACTGCAAAGAAAGTAAGCAGATTGTGAAATAAACACACACGAAGCCCTGAAAATTTTAAATCCTGAAGACTAAATAACTATATTGAGCAAACTTTTTTCCCTGTGATTCTAACCACTTGCCATTTTTATCTGTAGGTTTAGAAGAAGTTGTGTCTCTCTTATTAGAGTTGGCAGCTGGAGAAACCACAGCTGGGTCGGCTATCAAAGGAGCAAAGAAAGCTGCAAGAACAGAATAACTGGTTCACTGGCTAAAGGAGTTTTGTATGCAGTTTTATAGAAATCTTTTATTGCAGGTAATAGAACAGAAACAGCTCAAACATTTGGACTCTCATCCTCAATAACATCATAAACTCTGCCTATCACTGGTGTAACTCCAGGCTGCTTCCACTTAAATACACCTCTCTGTGGAAAGATGAATATGATTTGGTTTTTGAACTTGTTCACCTTCCAAAAGATTAGACTGGATGGAGTTAAACACTGTCCACATCACAGTCCCCAACAAAATCTGTAGCATTAGACTGATATCTAGACAAGGAAGCCCCATACTCATTCTGAATAAGAGCATAGCCTCTTGATGCATTTTATGTTTGGATCTCTCTGAGTCCTTTGTGCCCTTTATGTATCTGAGAGCGTTAGATAGAATTTCACCTTTAGGACACTAGGTAGTGCTTTAGGATACTGCTTTAAGACAATGTAATATTTACTGTTTTTAGAAATGTTTTTAGACATGTTTGTAATGACTGTTTTATGTTTAAATATTTATCAAATATATTTATAGGTTGTTAATAAAAACAGATATGATGTCATAATTTATTATTTAATATATGGTTGTATTCCTTTTAGTTTTTTATTTTGCTGAAATGGTTATTTACTTATTCTGTGTTGCTATGACTATTTATTGAAGTTCAATTGTTTTTAATTGTCAATTAACATGATAGGTTATGAGAGACGGAGTATATAACCCCGAGAGTTGCTTAGTGTGTTACGTCTGATGAAGTCTGTAAAATGAAAGCACAATGTTTCAGTTAAGCATTTATGTTTTTATAATAAAGTTTAATTTAGATTATCAGGAGTCAAGAGTGGTTTCTCTGCAGTACTTTTTTGGCTGGTTATTGGTTGCTGCACTTTGTGTAGCTTAAGCACTGTTTTCCTGCTTAGTTCAATGTCAGTTTATACATATCCTATATATAATAAACATGTATATATATATATACATATGGGTCTACCTTGTATGAATAAAATTAAGTTTCATCAGCTGTTACTTACCCAACTCCACTCCTCTGAAACTGCATTCAAACGAAAGCACAGACTGCCAAAATCCTTTCCCTGTGAAAGGAACCACTTGGCCACCATGATGAATTTTGCCCTTTCTTCAGTGTAGTGTAATCTTTGGAGTTGGAATATTTAAGTTGGAGGGGGGGCAAAGCCCCCTACTTTGGTTGGTTTACTTCTGGTCTGTTTAGGGTTTTTTCCCCTAGTGACCATGTGATTCCTTTCACAGGGAAAGGATTTCAGCAGTGTTTGTTGCTTTCAGATGAATGCAGTTTTGGAGAAATGGAGTCGGGTAAGTAATATTCGATGAAACGTAATTTCATTCATACAAGGTAGACCCATTTATATATATAATGCCATCAAAGTTTGAACTTCTTCTGTTCATAAGAAGCTTTTGTGAAAGGTTAATACAACCAAAGCAATTATAAGCTTCACTGAATTCAAGGGTTTCCAAGTGAAATAATATGAAAACTAGAAGTTGGCAACTGTCATATAACTGAACCCAGTAAAACAGTGACAGAATAGAAAATGTGTCAGAAAAGCAAAATTTAATAGACAAAAACAAACACAGAGAAATAGTGGAGACTGAGGCGACAAATGTGAAGACAGATGGGCAACACATTTGCATGAAAAAAGTGTACAAATGAAAGCAAAATCCATGTTTAAGTGGTGGCAGTGAAAGCTATGGAAAAACATAAAGCATTCATGCTATTTTGTATCCAATAAAAAGTGGAGAATAACTACTAGTTAAAGCAGAAGGAAGCAAGTGATAACATATCAGGGACTCAGATCAGAGAAAATATGGCTATCTGAGTTAAAAGGGGAATTAATACTGTTCACAAGTAAACTAAACAATGAAGAAATGCAAACTAGATTTATGGGTGAGGCTTAGAGAACAAAATGTTGGGGGAAAAATAATGCCAGGGAAATTAGTTTTAATATGGCCTAATGGCACACAGGCAAGGTGTCCATTTCTGTAAGCAGTAAATCAGATAAGGGAATGGACCTGAAGCACTGGAACAGCCATCCAGGGGGACAGAATGAAATGGCTAACTGCCAGATCTGTTATCTGAAGAGGGGAAGAAGAGGGATAAGCTGCAATATGCATGACCTCTAGTGCAGACCAGCCACTTCTCAGGCCACTTGAAGTTTGAGTGAAAAGTGACAAACATCTACATCATGACATACAGGTGTGTATGTGTGTGTGTGTGTGTGTGTGTGTGTGTGTGTGTGTGTGTGTGTGTGTGTGTGTGTGTGTGTGTGTGTGTGTGTGTGTGCGTGTGCGTGCGTGTGTGTGTGTGTGTGTGTGTGTGTGTGTGTGTGTGTGTGTGTGTGTGTGTGTGTGTGTGTGTGTGTTGCACTTGTCAACATTAATAGAGATTATTCCTCGGGTTAGGAACTTTGCCAGATCACCTAAAATATTATGGCTTCCTGTACCTGTCCATCTTACCAATCTGAGTCCCCATTCTCTGACCCTAAATAATTGGTTAGCCATTCATTCTGTACATTCTGAGAAGTGAAGAGACTTCCTTAGTGAAAGGGTAATGTCCAGGCTCACCTAGAATATATCTTCTGGGATACTCATGTCAAGTTGGAGGATGTGGAATTGGGGCCAGCAATATAAAATAAAAGAAAAACAAACGCTTTAAATTAACATTTTTTTTTCTGTACTTAGCAAACAGGAATGATGGGCCTGAAATGCAAGCAACAATCACAGAAGACACTTAGAGATGGGAAGAGAGACAGAGACTGAGAATGGGGACAATGGTTGTGTAGTAAAATTTAAAATTCACATAAACAACAATCAGCTGATTGCCCCACCAACACCACCTCCAACAGTAATGCATTTGTCTACATAGGATCATAGGAGAATACTAGGCTAATGGCCCTGGGGCCCATACAACCCTAGCCGAGAGTTTATCCCCAAAAAAGAAACCTCAATTAGCACTTGTCACCCCTGTCATTGAGAGAGACAGGTGGAACCCATGGGACAAATTTGTGGATTCCCATCCACTCATTAAGGTTGCTCTTGAAGAGAGTCAGCGATGTACTTTGTTTGACATGTATGGTGAGTTTATTCCAGAGACAGGGCAGCCTCTGAGAGACAAACCTGTCTCTCCAGCAGATTTCTTTAATGACACATATTAGATTTAGGACTTTTGATCGGGTAATGTGCGAGGAGTTTGACTTACAGATATGGAACATCTCTAGTAGAGCAGGGTCTGAGATTGCCTTGCAGACAAGACACAGATCAGCTCTGAACAATCTGTACGATACTGAGTACAGTAATAATGATTTGAGCATGTCCACCTAGGACAGGTGTTAGACACCATGAATTATCTTTGTGAGGCATTTCTGTGGCCTTTCCAGTTGGTGCAGGTGTTTGGAGAGGTACATACCAAACGGGGCATTGCAGTCAATTATTGGCCTAATGAGGAAGGAGTACAGAGAGGTAATAACCTCCTTTTTTCTGGATACAATCCTTTTACTTATGAGATGAACCAAGTTAGAGGCTTTTATGACCACTGCTGCTATATGATGGTCAAATGTGAGATTGTTGTCAACCTGTGTACCCAGGTCTCTCACCAAGGGTCATGTGCTTAGGGGTTGTCATTGATGTGGTAATCAGTAGGAGCTGTGTTTTTGTTGAATGGTATGATAATACATTTTTTTGCATTTAACTTAATGCCATGACTTTTGGCACCATTCATTTGTTGCTGTGAGACCGTCTTGTAGTATGTTGACATCATTTGGGGAGTCAATGACAGCACCCAACTTACAGTCGTCTGCAAACTTGGTCAACCACAGGCCTTTTGTCTTTGCCTGGACCTCTGAGAAGTAGATGCTAAACAGTAGGTGTCCCAAGACTGATCCCTGGAGAACACCAATTGTGACAAGTTTGCTGTTGGAGGTGGAGGCACCTACTTTGACCTTGTGTGTCCTATCGGTGAGCCAGTTGACCACCCATCTGATGAGACAGGGATTTACGCCAAGTTGTGTTAGCTTTTCAATGATGCCCGAGTGGGGGATTGTGTCATAGGTTTTGGCCACATCTAGGTAAGCTGTATACACTGACTTTCCTTCATCCAGTGCCTTAGTGACAAAAAAGAAAAAAACAGGTTCAATAGGCAAGATCTGCCCTTGACGAATCTGAACTGGGTGGAGTCAAGTGCTTGGAGACTGCCTATGTCCTTGTTTATGAGGTCCATAATAATACGCTACATGGCCTTACAGATCAAGCTTGTCAAATTAATGGGGCAATAGTTTCCAGGGTCAGTAGTGGCACAACCTTTGTGCAAAGGGATGAGAGTGGCAGTTCTCCACTTTGCTGGAATTAAGCCTGTACTTGGGCTGTGGTTGAATAGGGTGCTCAATGGTGAGGCTAGTTCTTGCTTGAGATGGTGCAGAATACAGCCTGGGATACTATCATTTCCCATGGAAGCTGTGTTCTTTGCCTTAGCTAGGGCCTTTAGCACTTGATCTACAGAGATGTGAGGTGCGGGACAAGTAATGGAGATGTTGCATGACCCTTTGGGGGGACGGGAGGGTGAGGTTTGCACTGAACCTACCTGCTAGCAGACTGGCTAAGTCAACAGGATCATTGTAAGTGGTACTGGTATGAACTATTTTGGAACAAACCTGGGCTTTGCCATGGAAGTTCCTGGCATAACTGAAAAAGGCTTTGTGGTTGGCCTTTGTTTCAGAGGCTAGTTTTGATTCATAATATGCTTTGGAGGTTTTCACTAGTCATCTCATTTTCTTGTTGAAGCTAAGGAGGGAGTTTTTCTAATTGGGAATTTGTGCCTTTTAACTCTTGGACAACAGTTGCTTCTTTTTGTTGAAAAGCCTGTTGATAGAGGATATCCACAACATAGGTCTGTGTTTCATTGAGAAACAGGTTTTAGCTCTATTGGGTATGGTTGAGTCCATGCAGTTGTACAGGTGCTTGTATACTGCACTGGCATACTGTTCAGCATATTTGTCTGCAACCTCTGAAGCTACTGATGCCCTACCTTAGAAGGTTGTAGTTAGCTTTTAAGAAGTTATTTTGCCTGGTTACGGGGGGGGGGGGGGCTGGATAGGATAGACACTTTGAATGATATAGACCGATGGCCTGATCTCACCAGGGAAGAAATAATTATGGGGGTGATGCAGAGGTCACCCATGTTGGTGAGAACCAAGTATAGAATTGTATTTCCCCTTGTGGGGGATGAGACAGGCTGGTCTAGTGTGTTAGAATTGATGAAGTCAAGGAATCATTGGGTGAGTGCATTAGAGAAGAAATAGTTCACTCAGTCTATGGTGGAGCAGTTGAAGTCACCAAGGATCAGGGTGTTAGGGGGTACCTTGATGGAGTCAAGTAGGTCCAGGTAGGAGGAGTGGGTGTCCTGAGTCATGTAGGGGGGGTCTATAGCTGGCTATAACTTGGATGGGTGTCTTGCCAATTGTCAGTTGCATCTGGAGTAGTTCCAGAGCATCATACTGGCAAACCAGTCTGGAGGTGTGCTTGTCTTTAATAAAAATAGAAACTCCACCACCCTTAGTCTTTCTGACCTCATTTTGGGATCGGAATATGTGGAATGAGGTATAGCCTGGAAAGGCAGGGATGCTGTCCACAGTCATGATTGCACACATATCAGCATCTTCCAGTGTGAGTAGAGCCTCCAGTGAAAGCATGCATGTACTCCCCAGCACCCACAAACAATACATTGGCTAACTAGACATGTACAATACATGATGAAACAAACTTAACGAGTATGGCTGCAGATTCCTAGGTGTATCATTCTCAATTGCAGAAAGAGACATTTTTAGTCAGATTACCACATGCATCACCCCACAACTACCCATCACACACACAGACACTCACACACACACACACACACACACACACTCACACAAACACAAAACACACACAAACATGCTTGCACATGCACACACACACACACACACACACACACACACACACACACACACACACACACACACACACACACACACAAAAGTCCCTATCAGATTATCAAAGTTTCAAAAATTCGAACATCTGATCGAAGTTTTGAAATTTCTAATATTTTGAATGGAGATAGCCATACAGTGTGGAATGAGAAATTTACCATTTACCTCACTGTAGTGTGCACTCAGATTTGGTATATTTAATAGCAGGGGGTGTAAAAAAAAGTGTTTTTATTATTTTTTTATGTTAATTTCGAAGCTTCAAAACTTCGATCATATGGTCAGTTGTATGATGTCATATACACACACAAACAAGCATACACACACACACACACACACACACACACACACACACACACACACACACACACACACACACATACACACACACACACACACATACATGCAGAGAGCTTCCTCTCTGTATCACTTACTGAGCATGCATTTGCAGGATCTCTACCAAACTTTACCAAAGCTGAATGACTCATGACACCTATTTCCAAATCCTCATGGTAACCATTTGAATTACTGGGACCCACAATGCCAACTCCTGTAATCTGGAAGTTGAATCATCAAAAATCTGGACTTATACACACTAAGTCTGAAATTGCCAGTTTTCAGAATACTCCTTTTTCTCCAAGGTATTATGATCTCAGAGTTGGTATATATATATATATATATATATATATATATATATATATATATATATATATAAGTCTGTTGAGTTTAGGGGATCATTCTCCATCCTGGGGGGGGGATGCAGATCAATATGCTGTCCTGCAAAAAAAAAAATAAGTTTAAAGGTGATGTCCAATATTCTCTCTTCTCCTGTATTTTTGGTCTTTTTTTTTCAGCATTTTGAGACTTGGTACGTTGAGTCCTGACATTTCAGTAGGGAACTATCACACTCACTTTCACAGAAAAATGAGCAAAAAACTACATAAATAATGCCAGATGGAACAGACCTCTTTTCATTCCCCATGGTTAATCAGCTGGCGTGCAGTCTATGAATCAGTACAGAAAATACTTTTTATCCCTGATCTTTCACAGAACCCCCATGCCCTAATGAAATAACAGAGTAGGTCATCTATCTGTAAATAGACACAAAATAGCAAACTACAAGTACGCTGAAGATGTACTTGGCATTTTATACCCTGGAACTTCAAAGCAGTACTAAAACAGGTTTTAAAAAAGCTTCCAAACTAAACTAATATTTATACCCTGGAACTTCAAAGCAGTACTAAAACAGGTTTTAAAAAAACTGCCAAACTAAACTAATGCAGCACACTAAGATTTAACTAATACAGCACACTAAGATCTTAGACTGATTCATAATCCAAAGACATTTTAACAGAAGTACAGGTTGTAAGCACAGAATTGTTGGCTATTTTTTTTAACAAATCATTAAATAATAGTGTGATGTGTAAGGCTGAGCCCTCTAGTAATTCCCATTTGTGTGAGGCAGCAGGAAAGAGGAGGAAGGTGGTCCACATATCAGTTCAGCCAAAATGCTAGGAAACAATATGATGGAAAAAACAGCTGAGTACTGAGGTATCAAGGGGAAAAGGAACCCAAGCAGCAAGAATTCTTTCTACAGAAAATACAGGATAAAAATGAATACTTATTTTGATAAATGGGCAGCTTAAAAGACCAGGGAGGATCAGTGGCTGAAACTCACTAAGATGTTGGTAATGACCATGCTAAATATATACAAGCAATTATTTTAAAGGCATTTTTGAGATGTTTGGTGAGTTACCTCTGAGAAGAGGTTTGTTCCATTTGGCATTGTTTACGTAGTTTGTTGCATATTTTGCTGTGAGGATGTGTGTGAGAGCTCCCTTTTGAAATATCAGGGCTCAAAGTACCAAGTCTTGAAATGCTGGGAAAAAGGGCTGAAAATACAGGAGAAGAGAGAATATTGACATACATAAATAAATAAATAAATAAATTAAATAAATAAATAAAACACTGGCACAGAGGTATTAAAATGCAGTTAGACCACATTATATGCAGACTAATCTATAACTGTTATTCCAAAGCATTTTGATATATCAGGGTAAATTATATATGGCCCATTATACCTTGAAAAAAAAGGAATATTTTTAGACATATTTGTACACAACAGCAAAGTAAAAGTAGTCCATGGGTAAACGTATTGCCATAGTAATATAGGCCAAATAGTAAAATCAAATACTTATAGACAAAACGAAGCACAGCGAGCATATAAAATAAACCAAGGCGTATTTATATATATATATATATATATATATATATAAATATATATATATATATATATAAATATATATATATATATATATATATATATATATATATATATAAATATGACTTGGTTTTTTTTATATGCTCGCTGTGCTTCGTTTTGCCTATAAGTATTTGATTTTAATATTTGTACATAAGTTTATAACAAATAATGACAGGTGAGTTTAATCAAAACACAGAACATCAAACAAACTCATTGGTGATTACCATTAATCACCACTAAGATCATCAAAGAAACTAAATGCAAATGTAAACCAATCAGTTACATTAGCGATTACCAAAAGTAAAACAAAAAACAACTTTAACAATGGGGGTACTTCACTCCACACACCCCTGGAAATTAAATATACTAACTCCAGGGTCATGCAAATTCAATAAATGGGGAAAAAACCCTTAAATTATATTACAGTCGATTTAATGAACTTTGACTGTTACATAATTCAACCATCTATACCACTGATGAAAAACACCAGTGTTTCAACATGATGAAATGCATGCAGTGACAGATGACATAACACACTTGAACACACGTTTGCTTTACCAGGATCTCTCTTGTCGTGAGTTCTATCCAGCTGCTTTAGTACTTAGACGTGCTGGTTTTCAGAAGAAACTTGTCACAGTTCTATAAAAAAATGATGCTTCAAAAAAAAAAAAAAACCAAAATCTAATAAATGTGCAATCCAGCTCTGTTGTTATAAAGGATGGAGGCTTGACTATAATGTGAACAGCCTGGGTTTATGCAGCAGAATGGGAACCTGAAGTGTCAGCCAGTAAAGTCAGAACATGACTATAGTATATGATATATAGCACATGGCTGGCAGCCAGTACAGTCAGAACATGACTATAGTATATGATATATAACACATGGCAGGCAGCCAGTAAAGTCAGAACATGACTATAGTATATGATATATAGCACATGGCAGGCAGCCAGTAAAGTCAGAACATGACTATAGTATATGATATATAGCACATGGCAGGCAGCCAGTAAAGTCAGAACATGACTATAGTATATGATATATAGCACATGGCAGGCAGCCAGTAAAGTCAGAACATGACTATAGTATATGATATATAGCACATGGCAGGCAGCCAGTAAAATCAGAACATGACTATAGTATATGATATATAGCACATGGCAGGCAGCCAGTAAAGTCTTTACATGACTATAGTATATGATATATAGCACATGACAGGCAGCCAGTAAAGTCAGAACATGACTATAGTATATGATATATAGCACATAGCAGGCAGCCAGTAAAGTCAGAACATGACTATAGTATATGATATATAGCACATGGCAGGTAGCCAGTAAAGTCAGAACATGACTATAGTATATGATATATAGCACATGGCAGGCAGCCAGTAAAGTCAGAACATGACTATAGTATATGATATATAGCACATGACAGGCAGCCAGTAAAATCAGAACATGACTATAGTATATGATATATCGCACATGGCAGGCAGCCAGTAAAGTCTTTACATGACTATAGTATATGATATATAGCACATGACAGGCAGCCAGTAAAGTCAGAACATGACTATAGTATATGATATATAGCACATGGCAGGCAGCCAGTAAAGTCAGAACATGACTATAGTATATGATATATAGCACATAGCAGGCAGCCAGTAAAGTCAGAACATGACTATAGTATATGATATATAGCACATAGCAGGCAGCCAGTAAAGTCAGAACATGACTATAGTATATGATATATAGCACATGGCAGGCAGCCAGTAAAGTCAGAACATGACTATAGTATATGATATATAGCACATAGCAGACAGCCAGTAAAGTCAGAACATTACTATAGTATATGATATATAGCACATAGCAGGCAGCCAGTAAAGTCAGAACATGACTATAGTATATGATATATAGCACATAGCAGGCAGCCAGTAAAGTCAGAACATGACTATAGTATATGATATATAGCACATGGCAGGCAGTGGCCTAATATCCTGTGTTAAAGAGGGTGTGGGTTTCTTTTGCAGAAGTACCCTTTTGTGGCAATCAGAATGTTTGAACTGGACACATGAGAAGTTAGCTGGTCCTACCAGAGGGATACATGGTGCTGTTTCTTTTAACTGATTGCTATCTGGAAGGTTGAGGTTAGTCTTAGCTCTTACAATTGCTGAACTCTATGAATCATAATGAGTTTTAATTCAGTTCCCTGTGAGGGCTGAGTTATTTACAAATGACTTTTTCGACATTATGGCTTCTTAGACTACAGTTGGTTCAGTTGTTATATCTGTATACAGAAAGCTCTATTCTGGAAACTCGCTCTTTGTTAAGAACAGTAATCATTCAATTCTTGAGGTTGAAAAAGAGTTATAATTCTTAAATGTTGTGTGATAATGGATCTTTTGATTTCATACATTATTTTCTCCACATTGGCTATGATTGAAGGTGCATAAAGGAAGTTAATAATCAGGTAAAACAACCTAGAATTAAAGTACTAGAATATGTGGATGTTTGAAAGGGGCCCAGTATCCAAGATATATGTTTTATTAATTTGGTAGTAATTATTTTAAGATTCAAGGTATTGTATACCAACATTAACATATTTTAACATTTTTTTTTTTGTTTAGTTCTCCCTCAGCAGTGTAAGTTTACTTATAGATGGGAACAAAATCTTTCAGCTTATTTTAATCCTCAAAATAAGAATGTGTTGCTACTTCAACTGGCCTATGACAGAATTTATTGAATGGTAGTTTGGTTTGTGGACACTTTTCTTGTTTCAAGTTTCCATGTAGAACTACTGAATTTACTACTGTTAATAGTACCTGCACATTTAAGATCACATATTATAGGGGTGATTTTTAGATGTAAGAATGAGGGTAATGCATTATACAGGCATCTAATTAGTCATAAGAATGCTTTCTTGTTTTATTGGTATTTATGGTATATGCTGGAACAGACCTGATCAACTGCATTTATCAGAAATTTTAGAATGAAAGAATGTTATTTGACTAACAGTAGAGCTCTTATTCAGCCTGAATGATATGAATTAATATTACATGTCATTTACAACCCAGACCACCAGATGGAGCCCCAGTTTTGTTTATGTATGTATTAAGATACATTTCAATATTTCATTACTTTAAATGTTATTAATTATGTTTAGCCATGTGTATTTATTTATATACATCTTCTGTAGTGAATGCATTCATTATATGTTTTTATGCTGGTGATAGGTGCTTGGTCACTTATTGTATTGGGTATATTTATTTCAAGTGGAAGCAAAACTACTTTAAATACTAGAAGGCTTTACAGCCAAAATTAGTGTGGTTTTATTTTTCTGCCATTAAAACTTTATTACACTACTGTGTTCAGTTCTGGCCATTTCTGTTTGAACTATTGCCTACATGAAGATAACACATTGAAAGATGGCACTGATGGGGACACTTTGTGCAAACTGCATGCTGACACTATGCAGGAATGTCCAAGAGTAGAAGTATTAATGAAAAATCCTCATCAGTTATGAATAATAGCTGCATGGTGCATGTCTCTTGGCCCCCACTATTGTGGCAGTCATTCTGACTGCAACAAATCTAACTGCTCTGTAAAACAGGGCTTCTGGCATTCTGATGCTACACAAAGGTAGGACAGAGGAATGAACAGATGAGTATGGCAGAGGAAATGTAGCTGGTTAAATTAGTGGGGCAAAGGAAATAAATGTGTCAACTGCACAAACCTAAAGCCATCACACTGGAGTACAAACAATTATGGCAAAAAACAAGATTTCATGAGTTTAGTTTACACTACAATTTGAAGACTGCAGCTCTTTGATATTTATTTATTAGTATTTATTTATTTATTGACTGGGAAAGTCCACTGCCCTTGAGACCCATTTTCAGTGGAGGCCCGGGGAGAAAAGCTCCAAGCTACATGAAAATCATTACATGAATTTGTAAAGAAACAATTACTTATAAAACAAGTGAACTAATACAGAAACCTATCTAAACAGCACATATGTTGTAAAAAGGTGCAGTACACTAACAATGGAACATTAGCATGTAGGTGTTATTAATATTTAACAATGCAGCTCAATTTTTTTTGGGGGGGGGAGTAGGAAAAAGGAAAGGTAAGTGGAAGGTAGAATTAAGGAGTTAAACTTAAAGGTAAGATAGATACATTTAGAATTTTATAGCTAGGTGGTGGGAATATGTAAATTATAGGTGACATGTAATTAATGGTAGTAATAAAGTAGAAAGTGACAGAAGAGAAAATATGTTAAGATAGTTGTATAGATGTGGACTAAGATATTAAAGATTAGGGATAACTCATATGGTATAACAGTACGACATACATAAGTATATTTGCTATGTGAAACAGTTTTGCTAGATTAAGGAGGCTGTGGGTATGTGTTGCATGTGCAGCTGGGGGTTTCAGTGAGATGTTGTTTTAGTTTTCTTTTAAAGCAGATTATGTTGTCTAATTCTGTAACTGATGATGGGAGGGCGTTCCACAGCTTAGTTATGGAATGGGAATAGAAGCAGCTACCTGTTCTTTTACTAAGTTTTGATACTTTAAATACATGTTTGTTGTTAGAGCGTAGATGTTTGGATGGAATATAAGGTTCAATTATATTTTTCAGGGAAGGGAAACACTCGGGTTTATAAATGAGTTCATGGGCAAAGGAAAGTTGTCTGTAATGTATATGATATATGTTAATGATGCAAAGTTATACATTACACATAGCTAATAATGGATCTGTGAATCATATTTATTCAAGTCCTGATACCACAAAACAAATTTGTTGAAAGGTGCTTTCAGAAAACATCAACGAAAGTGGAGAAGAGGAGACATCCACACCTAACAACTAATATGTATTAACTCTATGGTCTCAAATATTGGATAAACGCCTAGCTCCAACTTCACTGAAAGCTATTTAAGTGCAGTTTCTTCTTAGTACCAAGACTCAGATAAAAAGTTTTTAAACAGCTGTCACTCCTGCTACACATGTCCAGTATCATGAAGAACTAGTTTTGGTCTCCACAGAATTCACTTCCACACAGTGTGAGACTCAGAATGTTGCTTAACCAAATGAAGCTCCCAGATCAACATTGAAAAAAGGCATTTGTGCCTACTAGAATACAGCTAGATAAAAAGTAAAAGGAAACAAAATAAAAAGCAGAAAAGTAAAGAAAATAAAATGATCGTGCTTACCATCCCAGTTATGCTACCTGAAGTCATGTGCCCCTCCCACAATCTCCTTCAACAGACACATGGCACCCAGACTCAGCTCTGTAGCCATCACAAGAAAAACATTTCTGTACTGAAGGAATGGTTAAGTAATGTGGACAAACTTCTGTTTATCTGAATGAGCAACTGCAAAGAAGGACATGAGTTCATGCAATAATGAAGATGTGCATTCATATGACTTAACTCTTTTTTTTCCAAAATGTTTTTATTCATTTTATAACACAATAACTTAACAGTATAGTAACAAGAAAAACAAATAAGCTATATACAATTTCCATAACAGCTAAAAAGCAATATACATAGGAGAACACTTAATATTTCTCCAACAGATTAGACAATTTTGTCCAAGCAATTAAATGATGGGTTGTGTTGTTAGTCCTTGCTTTTATAGCAGCAATCTCATTCTTACAAATGTATTTCAAAAGATGAATAAACTCAACTTTAAAGACAGGAGTAAATTGGGATTTCAATTTTTTGTAACAATTTCCTTGCTATAGAGACATTAGACCATAGTAAAATTGTTTGCTTTTTAGGAACAACTTCAGGAACAGGAATAAACTCTTTCATGCCTAGCCTGAGTGGAATTTCACACCTCCTGACACCTGAACAGCTCCTGCCTGGACAGTTTTTGCCTGAGTTAAAATTTAGAGAATTATTTTTTTTCAATCTAGCTGTAAACAAATGTATATATCTCAAAAATGATAAAAGTTACTGTGATGGTCCCTACTCCGGGCCAGTAATCAGGGTGCCTCAATCCTCATCACAGACATCAGTGAGGGATGGCAACTAGGAGCAAAAAATTGATTCACACAGTATTTTTAGATGCCGTGCTCCCTCTGCCCAGAATATAAGGTA
Organism: Protopterus annectens; assembly: GCF_019279795.1. Taxonomy (NCBI): domain Eukaryota; kingdom Metazoa; phylum Chordata; order Ceratodontiformes; family Protopteridae; genus Protopterus; species Protopterus annectens. The sequence continues at coordinate 822,066,577 of NC_056727.1, forward strand.
ATTACTTTGCCACCAGTCAGCTACTCTAAGGCTCTTACAAGGGTACCCAATTATACTGAGTAAAATTAATACTAATACAAATGGTAGAGATTGACCAATGCAGCAAGGCTTTCAGGAGAGGTCACAGTGTCACTAAAATAAGTTTAAGTACTTTTAAGATGTATTCTCTAAAAGACCAACCACAATAAAAAGTGTAGAAATATTTAATAATAAATACAACAGAAAACATAAGAATACTGAATCTATAGTTATAGTAAAGACCAGTTTTTCAATCACAGGAAATATAAAAAAATAACACAGTTGGATAGATTCACACAGATGCAGCAAAACATTACTTAACTAATCTCATTATATTTTCCTGACTAAAGAATTATTGTTTTCTGGTTACCTACTAAAGCAAGGCAAGATGAAGTGCATTGAGTTGCTTAGTACAGTAAGGCAAGATGAGGTGTGGTTTTGTGAGAGATCTGTGAGAGATCTTTCCTGACAGGTTCCGAAAAACAAAGTGCTTCTGCAAGAGTTCCATCACATCTCTCACTAATATCTAAAGAATCATTTCAGTGCTGGTTATAGAATGACATCACATTTAATTAATTAATTTATTTATTATAATTTATTTATTATAAATAAAGGCTCATTTTTTATAAAGAAAGGCTCACCCATACTCTGCTACACTTTGCTGTGAGGGAAAGGTTAGTTTGCTTTTTATTTGTTGTATTACTTTATTGTCTTTTTCTGTTTTGAATAATGTGATTTGTTTTATTTACCTTGTGTTTTACTTGTATTCTGCTTTTAACTGCATATTAAAACTTGAAAAGAGACGACAGCTCTGTCTCTTGTAAGTCAGGCAGAAATGTTTTCCCCACCTTTCCACCCGGTTACTGTAGTGTTCTTAAACACCACTGCCTTTCTAGTTGTCTTTCCCTTATGTTAATTTGATCATATATCTCATTTCCTCTCTGTTTTTACCGGCTTGTGTGAGTAAGCACAATATTATCACTTTGTGAAATCACTCCCCTTTAACTATTTAAATTTATTGGCCATCCTACTGTATTCCATAGTACCAGAATACAAAAGTGACCACCCCTTTCAATCTATCTTGCTGTTTTAAAAATAGGGACTCATCACTAAAACTTAACTTTCTAGACAGGTAAAACTTAAGTTACCTACTTTCACATCTAACTCCTCTAGTGCACACTGCAGTGTTTAGGATAAACCATTTTTTTTCATCATACCTTTAAGCATCCCTGTGACAAGCATTTGCTTTAAAACCTGCTGAAAAACACTATGTAGTCTTAAACTGATACAAGCACTCAACTCTCCTTGTTAATAAGGAGAAATTAATTGTAAGCACTAAACAGCCTATAATTGCAAAGTACCTTGCTAAGGTAAGGGAAAACAGCTCTTGTACTTTACAGAAAAAAAGCACCAAACCAGGCATGTCCAAGGGTCAGCTTGTGGTGATTTCTCCTGTCCACCTGATGAATCTGGGCATACTGGGGCAATGCAGCAATTGCCTCATGTACACAGACAACCCTCTCCTCCTACCACTCAACACTACAACCTGCGAAAGATGCACTTACGTAGCCAAACTGTAAGCAAAGCTCTCTCCACCCAAGATTGTGCTAGACAGTCAAGAAGAGAAGGTGAACACCCACACTACACCTTAAGCAACACATAACTCTTCTAAACCCACACCACCAACACCCACACATAGCAACACTAAACCCACATATGTGAAGGCCCTTAACATTAACCTGCCCAAGCAACAAGGACCTCCAAAGCTGAAATGCAAACAAACACCAATTACAACCAAAGTGTCACATATCTCACAATGCCAATGTGCCACCCAACAACAGCCCCTAAGGCAAGACAACGTACCCAACACTTTAGTCATAGATGACTCTATAGTCAGGCACACTGATGTCCCACTCACCAGGCTCTACACTGAGAAAATTATAGTCAGCTGCCTGTCAGGTGCCAGGATCCACCACATAACGCATGCACTCAAGTCACTCCACAACAAGTACAAATATGACTCTATCATTGTCCATGCTGGAGTGAATGACTTGAGACGTACCTCCCTGGACTACATGAAAAGAGACATGGAAGAGCTCTCAGATTATGTGGCCCAAGCAGGTATGACCCTAGCCCTGAGTAGGGTCATATCTGCCTTCACCCAGAATGATATCACAGTATAACGACAAAATTAATTGGCTAAGCTTCTGGTGTCATTCAAAGGGGATCCAGTATCTGCCTGCCTTGGACAACATGATCGACAAACCATGATGCTTTGCAGAGATGGTCTGCACATGTTGCCTCTGGGATTCAGGTTACTGGCTAAGGCTCTTGCCACCCCTATAGTGCCTTTTTTAGGCAAAGTTCAAAGGACAAAACCACCACCATAACAGGTACAAGCATGCAAAATCTGAAGGTAATGTTACTCAATGCTAGAAGTCTAAACCTCAAAATGCACTCTCTCGAGGCATTCCTAAAAATGGAGAACATCGATATCTGTGCAGTAACTGAGACCTGGTTCAAGGATCCAGACAGCACCCCTGCAATACCAGGATACAACTCTTACCGCACTTTTCAGCCACCAAACTAGGACCGAAACACTAAAGGTGGAGGAGTGTCCATATTCACCAAGGATGTTCACAACACCAGGCTAGTTGCCCAACACAATGCATCTGAAATTCTCTAGGTGCAAGTAACACTAGGTAAGACTGCAATCCAAAGTGTAGCTTGCTACAGATCCCCCACCATGCCCCAAGATTCTCACTACACCTTTCTAAACATACCAAAGGATGAGAAAAAATATATAATATTAGAATAATAATATATAAACCATGAATCAGACCAGTTTGGGCCCCAAGGCCTTAATCAGTGATACACTCATAACATTCAAAGAATACTTAAATAGTATTCTAAGTACAATAGTTAAGCAGATTAATCAGCATTTAAAGACACAACACAGTACATAGAATCATATTCAATGATTATACAAACCACCATTCAAAGATGATCATTCAGGCCAGGGGAAAATAAACCTCCTAATTTAATGATACAAGCCTTCTCCTTATTATTCAATATACTGTGCCATCCCCTTTTCCTGGATCTGTCTCCCTAAATTTTATCTATAACAGGAAAATGAAATTTGGCTGTTTTATGATTTAGAACATGTTTGTAAATGGCATTAGTCAGATGCTGGATTGTTATGTCACTGAAATGTTCCGACATTCTGATCCTGAATGGCCTAGATGTCTGTCTCACATAAAACATGGAACAGGAACAGGTGGCCAAATAGACTACCCAATCCGTCAAACAATTACCAAAATATTTAACCTGATAAACCTTACTGGCATTCCTACTAGAGAATTCTTTGGTTTTGAGCATACATGTACAGAATGAGCAGTGCCCACAGGGAAAGGACCCCATCAATGTGTCCCCAGTTAGTGTAGTTTGTTGACCAAAAACAGGCTTCTTAAATCCAGATTTAAAATGACTAAGGTATGACCCAACAGATTGGCTACATCATGTCCTGAGAGTTCCCAAAAAAGTTAAAATATGAAAGTTACTCAGCACAGACTCCTCTTCACAACAGTGATATTATTGTCAGCCAAACATAATAATAACTTTATATTTAACAAGTAATTAGATGATATATGCATTTACTTATTATAATTATGCAAATGAGTGTCAGTATCTCTGTAACCATAGTAGACAGACCTCAGCTATCAGTTTGACTTTTGTTTGGGCAGATTTGATCTTCATTTGCTTGCAAACTAAGTTTTTTTTATATGGCATTCCATTCTTGACATATTTGCATAATTTTGAACATTATGCATATCTGAATATTTATTAGACAAACACTGTAAATGTAAATATCTGGCATGCAGTGCTGGTTAGATACCAACTATCAATGCAAAGTTTTTTAGGCATTGTGTTTATTGTCTGTCTATATCATGGAGTCCCATCTAAATACACTCTGGTTGAAGTTATTAAAGTAATTATGATCACATCCCATAATATTTCCAGGAAACATTTCATAACTTTTGTGTTGCCAAGTACCCCACTTATCTGTTGAGCCTTTCATGACCTTTCTGATGACTAGGTGTGCCAGAGATATGTACATTGGGCATGCCAGAGATATGTACAGAAATATGGTACTTGTGCTAATATGCATACCTTATTA